>NC_081413.1:593895342-593997842 GCF_030272615.1 Cryptomeria japonica | reverse complement strand
TCTTATAAAAGCTTCGTATTTCTGCAAATTGCAGCACTGCGGCCACAACAATAATCGCTGCATATTATTCTCTTTTTTATCGATGCGATGTAATTTCAATTACTATGATTCACATTAATTTTATCTTGGTAAAGTCATTCTTGTTGACCATATTGGTGGTAACATATGATTGTCTGGTCAACCAGATTGTTATAGCCATTAATCATATTTCCTTGCTCTGATTAAGTGATCATAATTGTTGTTCTCTATTAATTTCCAGCGCTGCCATTTCATCGCTTAAATCTGAAAAGCTTGTTTCTTCATAGAGTCAACGACCTTTGATTGCTATGTATGATAGGAGACTCAAAAGAATCGACCATCTTCTGTGAATTCTTATGTACATGTCTTCACACATATTCTCAAGATATGTCTTGTGTATAGTCAGCCACTTCTGGTTATTTGTGTTACAATCAAATCAATGTGTACCTTTTTAGAAAGACATGCCCTCACAATGAACAGATTTATCCCAACCGTTACATTCTTCCAGAAACAAATCAATTCTTTTTAGTATTTGCATATATTGAGAAGTATTATTTCTTTAGCAAATCGACGAGCCACAATATGAATTGTACTTAAATTAGTTCACATCTCTTTATTGATTTCTATTCATAGTTTCCTATAATCGCCATTTCTATCAGTTTTCTTTATATAAGAAATTTTTTGTCTTATTGATAGAATCGTTCGATTGTATAAAATATCTTTCATTCATTTTTTTCTTATGCTTATTTTGTCTTAACAGTGGGTTTCTAACATTGGATCTCTCAAATATTGTCTTTTAATGGTCTTGTCGTCGTCGTTTTTTTTTTTTTTTTTTTCTTATGTGTTGTATGTATTTAATATTTCCAACAGAACTTGTTGCATAATAATCTCTGTATTTCAGTCAAATTTTCTGAATAAAATCATTGCTCTTTCTTTATATGAGTCTTCAACATGATTGTTTTCTTAAAGAATTACTGATCTTCATTATTTCCACTCCATTATAAACTTTATTATTCTTGAGAGTATACAGCAACACTCAATTTATTTATGCCACTCATTGTAGTATTACAAGTGATGATACTCTTCATACCTTCCGTATCTCTAATTCCACCAAATAATTCATTTTTCATTCTTATTTCAATTTCCTTGACATCAAGGACAATATCTAATTCCTTTGACATCAATGACAACATTTCCAACAACCTCTCCCTTTTTGTCCTTCAAAAGAGTCTTCATGCAGTTTCTTAGTTTTTCATCTTTTCTCTGTGTAGAGTCCACATCCTTAGAGCTGGTAGCCTCTTTTGAATGATCTAATTGTTTCATTGAGTTTTCCAATTCCTTTCTTAAGGAGTCAACTTCAGGTTTTAATCTATCACAATCTGATTTCCTTTCCTTGAATTGACCTTTCATACATCCTCAGTCTATTTGACCTCTTCTAGATGTACTTTCAAATTTTCATTTGATTCTTCTTGATCTTTACATAATTGTTGAATTTGTGCCTTTTGTTTTGCAATCTTATTCTTGATTTTTCATTTTCCTTGTAAGCATAATAAAGTTATTCCATGAGATCTGCATCCTCTTCTTCACTACATGCCTCTTTTTTCTTCTTCTTCTTCATACGCATCAAATCCTTCTCTGAGATTTTTATCAAAAAGAGCTTTCTTTGCATTAGGTTTACTGCTCAGGCTATTGCTTGAATCATTATCTGCAATATTCTCTTCTCCTATTGTCTTTTCCTCTAATTTACTCCCAAGGTCATGTTCATTTGTCACTTCATCATTTTCTATTACCATGCATATTCCAAGTGCCACCTCATCACACATGCTAGCTTCCATGTAATTACATGTATTTGATTCAATGATATCAATACAATTATCACTACATATAGAGTGGATTTCTCTTCCAACGAATTCATCATATATTATTTCATCCCTTGTACTTGATGCATTATTTTTTATTAAGATAAATGGGTTTTACAGGGACCCGAAACCCAAATCCATTAAAAAATAAAATAGAGTTAAACCAGAGTCTAAACAACTACTAAACAACAACAAAAACAGGGGATACACCCCATAGAGACAAACAACAAAAAAACACTACACAAGCAAAAAATACAAGCCAAAAACAACTAATTGAGATCTTTCAAGAGCTCGATATTCTTCTAGATAGTCCTGGTTCTTCTTGTCCAAGTTGATGTCAGAGGACAGGTCAGATCTGATCATATGAGCTTTCTAACTTTTGAGACCCTCTGCATTGTTATACATTGCCTCCTTACCGATCTCCACCAAACTTTTTAGTTTACCCTTTAAATCCCGAATATCATTCTCTACCCTATCAATACTAGCTTCATGCTCTATTTTCATGACCTTGATATCTTTCGTTATTTTCTGGGTCAGCTTCAAGAGCTTATCAGTTTTATCAGGTGTTGGATTCTCAATGAAAGAGTCTATGATGTCCTTGATCCCCGATTTTAGAAGGTTAATTTCACCAAAGACCCAGTGAAAACATTTCTCCTGGTTGGTTAACGAATTACCGAAGAGCTTGCCAACATCCATATTGTCACTTTTAGGCTCATTGGGGTCCACAATAAGGGGAATATCGAGTTTAATTTCATCCTCCCCTTTTTCTTGAGTCTCCACCCTTTTCCCAATCTTCTGCTTTTTAAGATTTTGGGATTGAGAGGCAGGGGTATTCATTTTTTTTCTGCCCATCTAGGTGGATTTCTGCTTTTTCTACTACTAGTGGTGCCAGGGGTGGGCTTGTGCGCAGGGCCCATCCTCCGAAGGTTTATATTTAGAGTCATTGGAAACTTGGATGTCGTTCTATTTCATAGCAATCTCTCCCTCTTCCTCACCAAAATGCATATCTGAAACATCTTGTACTTGGTGCATTGTTATGAATAGTCTTGTTAGTATTTTTTTTCTCATAAATGCTCAAACTATCTAACTTCAAGCGCTTAAGCTCTATATAAAGAATCCACTCCGATACCAATCAAAAAGCACAACTACACACTAAAAGGAAGTGGGATGAATCAATATATTAACAAACTTTACTTACAAAGCCATCTATGCCGTTAAATTTGATACAATGATTGCTCATAATAACATTATTTCTACTTCATGATGTCTATGAATCATTGTACAGGTATCAGCTATGCATAATGATATAGTCATTATCACTGACATCGGTTTTTCTTGTTTTCTTTTGACGTTTCCACCTTTATACCAGTCCCTGCCCATTATCATTAATTCGTTGATCTCTGTAAACAAGAATCATTGTATTTAGTCTCTGACTATAGTCGCTACACAATATAATAAAGTCTCTGACGTAGGACTTGTTCTGCACTAAGTTCCTTTTTAGAGTTAATGCTCTTTGTTTCAGATAATCTATCTCATGGTCACAATATCAACTTCCTTTATGCATCATTCTCCATTCTCTCAACTTGAAATTTTTGCCTTGCATCGCCTTCCTAAATCAATACTTATTATTGCATAACATCTCTTTTTCTTTTGTAGGATAGAATCGTTCGCACTTATGTTTTCTCTATTATGTATCGTTGCGTATATATTAATGCTATGAAGTCGACTATTGCTGATAACCAAAATCATTGTCTTCATTATATGTAAATCGATGTCTCCTAGCCTTGGTCGATGTTCTAACATAAAGCCGCTTCTAATATTATAGTCGCTGAGGTTCTGATGTTTTGTCTTAACAAAATATTAACAAATCTTTGCCTTGGCTCAGACCGTGATTCCTATAGAATCACACCTTTGTTGATTACACTTGTAATCACACTTGTTTTTCATAAACTTTACACTCTTATAAAAGCTTCGTATTTCTGCAAATTGTAGCACTCCACAAAAATAATCGCTGCATATTAATCTCTCTCTCATCGATTCAATGTAATTTGAATTACTCTGATTCACATTAATTCCATCTTGGTAAAGCCATTCTAGTTGACCATATTGGTGGTAAGATTATAGATTGTCTGGTCGACCAGATTATTATAGCCATTAATCGTATTTCCTTGCTCTGATTAGGTGATCATAATTGTTGTTGACTATTAATTTCCAGCGCTGCCATTTGATCGCTTAAATCTGAAAAGATTGTTTTTTCATAGAGTCAACCACCTTTGATTGCTATGTATGATAGGAGACTCAAAAGAATTGACCATCTTGTGTGAATTCTTATGTATATGTATTTACTTATATAATCAAAATATGTCTTATGTATATAGTCAACCTTCTTTGGTTGTTTGTCTTGACAATCAAATCAACAATCTTGTTCATAAATGATTTTAACATGAATGATAACTTTTATCTTTTGACATCAATGACAACATTTCCAACACAAATGATATATGTCAACATGTATAAATATACGAGTTTAGGTAGTTCGTACTCAAAATGTGGATGTCTAGATGGAATATTTTTCTAAAATTTTTGCAACCATCACCGACAAGTATCTAGCTCTATAGATTACAATTACAATATTTTATAATAAATCGATAATAAATAAATTTTGACTCTTATGTCCCTTATAACACCTTCTAAATAATGTGGAGTCACATTAGAATGACATAGCAATGCAAGTTTCATATAACCTATCCTAATAGTAAGCTGATAAGGATAGATTGAATGATAGGCAAAAGAGTGAGAGAAGATAGAGTGTAGTAAAAATGGAAGGAGAGATCTCAATAAAGGGATGGAGAGGCAGAGAAGGGAGTGATGTGAGATAGATAGAAATACAGAGTCAAGGTTAGAGGGAGGGAGAGGTAAAGAGATAGGTCTAAAGAGATATTGTGATCTAAGTAGGCACAAAGAGAGAGAGATTGGGAGCTAGAAATATGGGCCTAAAGCTCAAGGAAGTGAGAGATGAGGGAGGGAGAGAATAGAGAGTAGGCAAGATAAACATGATGCAAACTTAAGGACATCATTTTTCCTTCACAAAAACACATGGCTATTATAGCATGCTTGCATCAATATATTACCAAAGCTAGACAATAATATAAGTGCATCATAGCACACTCACATTGTTGTCTATCTTACAAATTTTCAATCCGTAAGGTTTAATTTTCTCTTTGCATCCAAAACAAAAGATTGGACTCAAATTTCAACGTCTAAAGAATTTTCTTTTAAAAATTCAAAAAAATTAATGCAAACTCAAAGATACTAATGTTGAGTTCTTTCTTAGCTTTCTTACCTTGTAATTATTTTATATTTCCTTTATAGTAAGATTTTGATATTTAATTTCTTTTATCGGTGTCTTCATTTCTCATGAAAAACCTATACATATGGTTTTGTTGGTCTCAATGTTTACTCGTTCATCAAGATTTACAATAAATTATACTTTTAGAAATTAGACTCTATTATACACACATTCAAAAAATATTCATTTTTTATTAGTTTCCAAAAAAAACTAGGGGCAACATGTTCAATTTTCCTTTTTACGATGTATCCATTTTAAAAATTAGTAAAAAGATATATATTCATTAAAAAGGAGTAGAAAATTTGGGCATATACTACATAGTGTTAACTAATTTCTTGTCAAAACATTTTTTTAAATAATAAAAAAAGTTTATTTTAAGAAACCATATGAACACCATGTTATTTTTTTTATCAAAACAAGAGCACTTTTTTGTGGCCCCTCTATTTGAACTCCTTAATTTCCACAATTTTTTTTTTTTTTTTAAATAGTTTATAAAGTGCATTCATCTTCAAACTTTGAGCTAACTATCTTTAATTTCTCATCCAAAACTAGCCTTTATTGATTTCAGTAAAAATGACCACTTAAAACCTCCAATTTGCATCTTCAAATTTTGAGCATAACTATTTTCAATTCATCATTCAAAATTAGTCTTTTTAGATTTATTAAAAAAGGACAACTTAAGACCCCCTTACGATCCCCCATTTCCCTACACATACTCAAGAGTGTAATAACAATATAAAATCATATATTTTAGAATTCAACTTTAAAAATATTTTACCAAACTTATTTGATATAAAGTATTTAAAATTGGTATCAATATATTCATTATTTCATTATATTTCTTTTTAAAAAAGTTTTTAGGTCTAAATTAAATTGACCTAACCAAATTTCAAATTTAAGTGCCACTCCCTTATTTTTCAATATTATACTCATAAATTCTTAAGAGAAACTTAAAAAATATGAAAACATAACACCATAGATTTTCAAATCTTAACTAATTATTTTTTCACATATAACGCATAAAAACTGTATTAAAACCTTACCCATTTCATTGTAGTTGTCTTTTATAATTTGGAGTAACTCCTTTATGGAAGATTTATGTTTCATTTCTTCAACCTGATGCCACAATTAAATTAAGCGTTAGAAATTTTTATCCCTGGAAAGAAACTTTAAAGAAGCTTAGAAGCGAACATTCAACTTACCTTTTCCTTGATCGCTTTCCTGCAATTTATTGCTAGCCACTTAACAACTCTGTCGGAGGACATTTTTGCTTTGATATACTTAATCTCTCTCTGAAACTTTATTGCTGCCACCTCAACATCTTCATAGGTTGGAGACCATTTTCCCTTAACCCCTATCGGGAAAGACGAGCTTTTTATTTCCCTTCGACACTTAATTGCTAGCCAGCAGAGCCCAACAAACACTTCATCGACCAAATCTCTTTCTGAAAACCATTTCACTAGACAGTAAAGGTACGTACGGAAGGGACTGAGGGGGGCAAAATTTTGAAAAGCAATATCCAGAACAGCAAACACCTCATCCAAATGATCACCAAGTCGATCCTCCAAATCATCTTTCAAAGGATGATCACCACCTCCATCTGTCAAACCATCTACCTTAGCAGCCCACTTTGACAACACACCGGCCCCATTTGTCAAACCATCTATCGATATAACTATGGCCACTTCCTCTTGAAGACTCTTGATATTGAAATTCTTTAGAACATCTACACTTCGTGCACTCAAAAGGATCCTGCTGTTTTCTCCCAACTCTGCTCCAACATAATATCTCATTTCGTCTATGCTATTTTCTGTGATATTGTCCAGAACCAACAATACCTTTTGGCCCTCCACTGTTGTATTGAAGAAATATAGAGCCTGTAAGTTATATTAGAAAACAACATAAGGGTCACGTATAATGTGCATTACAGAGAAAAACAGAATTCCCTTCTTCCCAGCAAAATGAAAATATACGAAATTGCCTCACCTTGTTTTCCCTGCTTGCCCATTCGAGTTGCAGATTACGGAATTGAATGAGATACTGCAGGGCAAGTTTTTGTCTGCCCAATGCATCGCCTCCATGAAATTTCGGATGGCGTACATTCCGATCAAAATACCGCAGATCAAAATTCAGAAAATCAAAAGCGTTGAAAGCATTGGCAACTGTAGTTTTCCACATTTTGAAAAGATACCTTGGTGAGGGTGCAACTGAGAGACCGGTTCGCACTTTCTTCCCTGCAACACATGGCACCATAGTCAAGCAGAAATTTCCATTACATGTACGTCCGCTGTCTATTTACTATGAACAGTTTTTAAGTGATATATATATTTTGAATTTAAGTTCGTCTTCTTTTTTTTTTATTCTTTTTCTTTTTTCTTTTCTACAATGCTTCTATGTCCATTATTTGTTTCAAAGGGCATTAAATATTTTTAAGAATTATATACCTTGTAATTTATGATATTTTCAAACGGTTTTTTTGAAACTATATTGAAAGCATTATAGATAATTATTTTTAGTAATAAATATTAGTTTTATAATCTCTATATAAGATGATTTCGAATTCTCCCATCAAGCTATAAATAATAGTATTATAGTTGTCATATTTTTATATTAATGTAACTAAAATTTTATGGGCGGAAGTGGATTTAATTCTTATTATAATATTTGTTAACATGATATTTGACTTAACTAAAATATATGTTCTACAAAAAAACATCGTAAATAAAGACCAAAGAAACATGCCTATAGATAAAATAAAAAATATGTTACAATTATTGTATTCTAATGTATTTTTCTGGATTCGATTGTGTGTATTTTTTCCATCAACGTTTCGAATCACACTCTGTGATTCATCATCAGGATGAAAAGAATTCCAAAGATATGAAAGATAAACACAATCGAATTAAATATCTTTGGAATTCTTTTCATCTTGATGATGAATCATAGAGTGTGATTCGAAACGTTGAGGGAAAAAATACACACAATCGAATCTAGAAAAATACATTAGAATACAAAATGGATTGTGGAAATCTCATAGCTTTAAGTTATTGTATTGTTTTGACTATACATTGTCTATATCTTTGATAAACTTAATTATAAAATATCTCAACAATCTTACCATTTTTACTAAAGGAAATATGGACATGAAAATTATTATCCAAGAATTGAATATTACGTTTTAATAATTTGAAATACATAACTAGTTTTTTCATGTATATTGTTAGATACATCATTTCTTTAAAAGAAAAAAATTGAACAATCACATTAGATACCACTATGAAAGACCAAGAGTTACAACTTACAACTTCACTTCTTTAGAAACCACCTCCAAGATAGAACTCAATTATTGAACACTAAAAGTAACAACTTTCAATTCCATTACAAATATCCCATTAGGATTTGAAGTTGGGTCTCCACAATTATAACTCGATGCTTTAACCAATTAAACTCAACCCTTTGAACGTTTTTTAAAAAAATTAACTAATGTTGACACAAAAAAAATTAAAAAAATTATATGGAGATACTTGCATTCTCACACCAACACTAAAATATAAATAAAATATTAAGAAGAACAACCATATATAACATATTATCAATATTTTAAAAAATACTTCACCTCAATATATGTGATATACAGTATATATATTATTAATTATATGAAACTACTCTATAAGAAGTCATAACAATCCCATTAAAAAATGATATGCATTAAATGTTTCTATTGAAGATTAATTTAGAGATATTAATGAAAAACAATATTTATGTGCTTCATTGTTTTAAGTAACTATTATTTTCTTAGAATATTACCAAAATGAGATCTAGAGTGAGTTGAAGATTTTCAATTAGTCTGAATTATAATGAATCTCAAACCTATGCTCTTTTATCTCAATAGTATTTAGTGTATTACTATAAAATAACAATTATTATGGCTTATTAATATAAAAAACAATTACCATCATTGTCATGTAAGGCGTTCAGGCCGTATCCCACTTTATCTAGATGGAACATTTAGTGTGGGAGTGTTAACCCCTAAAATGTTTAAATAATTTTAATGATGCACATTTATAATATTGAGAGATAATTGTGGTGTTGTAGGGATCATTTTTCCTACATCATATACTCCAATAATAATGCTACTTCATTGAGAAGAGGTTTGATCGAAACGTTGTCTTTTCATGAGAAGGTTAAAGAGTTAAGAAAGCTATACTACCCATACCATGTAGACCATTGGCTTTTGTCTTTTGTGGGTTGTGTTGGTCTTTTGGTGTTGGTTGTTTTTTAGGTTTGTGTTTTGTTGTTTTTTGTTGGTTCATCTGGTTTAGTGTTATATTTTTTTTGTTGGTCTTCAACTGGTTATGATTCTTTTTGTTGTTGGTTTCACTCACTCCTCATGAGACTCATGTTCTTTGTTGTATAGTTGTTATGTCAGGGTTCATGCACTATCCCACTTTATCTAATCAAAACATTAATGTTGGTGTCAATATGGGTTTATCGTAATCAATTCCTAGTTGGAACCTATCCATGTATAAAGTTATGATAAATAAAAAATGGGTTAGGCTCGTACCATTACATATCTACTAAAAAGCACCACCTAGGGTGCATGAGAAGTGCACAAATAGCAAAAAGAGTCCAAAAACCAAAAAAAACCAAAAAAAAAACAAAACAAAACAAAAGACCACTAAACACAAAAAGGACCAGAGATAAAATCAACAACAAAAACTACCCAAAACTACACCAGAACTAGCCAACCGCCATATATGCAAAGAGATGACCTAATGGTTGATGCCATTACTTTCTTGTCAATCCTTAATAAACAAAGGACTTTATAAAAATAAAATAAAATTATTGGAATCATTAGCAAAGATTGGGGTGTACCAGAATAAAGAGCATGTTTAACCACGAACACAAGAGGATCCATAGACACAGAAGGGGAAAGAGTGTGTCTCTTTTGTTTGGCTTTCTTGCGATCGATCTCCTCCTATATATCCTTCAAGGAAGCCAAATTTTGGAGAGCCATCTCTTGGCTTAGATTGTACATTTCCTCAATTTTTTCTTTCAGGATCTCTTGATTTTTCTTTAAATCCAAAACCATCCTATCCCTGTTCTTTCGCAACACCTTTTTTGAGAGCTCTGTTATCTTCACTTCCACCTTCTCCCAATTTTCCCTTGTCCATATTGCTCACAACTTTCCAAACAACTTCATCCTACAAGTCCAAACATAATGTCTCTCTTTCCCTCCTATGGTCGAGCTATCCATTGGATTCTTGTGATGGATGTAGTTCTTGTGGCGCTATTGATGTTAAGAACTCCATACATCACTTTGTCTTTCACTTCTAGTCACTTTCTCTGATCATATCAAATCTCTTTCTTTTTCATCTGACATGTTTCTGATGGAACAACATAGCACGATCTTGTGACTTGATTTGGGATATTTCACTGGGGACAACTTTCGTTGAAGGATTTTGCTTCCCCTTCATGTCTCAATAAGATCATTTTAACCTTTATCTCTACTTTAGCTTCACATCTTTTGATAGTAATATGCTCACTAAGGGGGGCTAAAAATGTAATGTTGTAAATTACACCTCATGTAACTCTACGTTACATAAGTACCTTTGGTTTGCAACTATTGGAGAACTTCTTCACATTTTTGTCCTTTTGTCCACATAGCTTGCCTTGTTAGCATTCACCTTGGCTTTTTCCTAACTTTGTTGACTGCTTGACTCATAGACACTAGCACACCACAAAGATGTCTACTCATCGCATTAGCATCCCACGAACCCACAAACTGAAGGTGGTCGATTGAGCATTACACCAACAAATGGAAGCAATCGTAATGTCTATGTTCGTAGCCACTGACATCAATTTTGTGTCTGGGTTGTTTATCTTCCCATTTGAGATCCATTTTTTGGTTGGATGATCTCTCTAAATACTCTACAATCTAGAAGGAAATTGTAGTAACTCTTTTTTCACAACCTCCAACACTCTTAGCTCTCTTGCATGCATCTCTGCTCTTTCATTTACTTCAAACTCTCATTATCTTGATGCTCTGAGGAGAACCTCCTTCTTCTTCTCCATCCGACAAGATCTTTGTTGTGGGGATGAAAGGGGAGTCTCTTTCCTCTTGTATTTTATCATTTGAATCTTCTTAGCCTATCTATTATTATATTTCTTTCATATTTGTCATTTATTTATCTATATATCTTGGCTGCCCGTGGAGGTGAAAACACCAAACTAGGGGATAAGTTGGCCTGAAACATAAAATAATTTTGTGCTTTTACCCCTATACGGGCATTAGCAAATCGTGTTATCATCTTCGACGTCCGTGTGTGTCCTCGAGTAGAGAATATACAAAGGTTACCAAAGAGCCAATGTGACCTATCCACGAGGGCTTCACTAATTGGACAATATTATATCACGTGCATTTATATTGGGGGGGTTTAAAATCCCAAAAATGAGGGTACTAATATTGCCTATCGGTGTGATGGGGAGATATACTCAAAGAGAGTTAATTCCTTGCCTAAGGGAAATCAGGAGTTGTCCTAGTGGGCTCCCTTCATTGTTCATCTAGTCTCAAAGTTAATTTAGACACCAAAACTCTTTAAGAGTGCTCCAAATCAAGATGTGCTCACTGGTTGCTCAAGCATGGCTGAGATTCACAAGAGTAAATCCAACCTTACACTCTCAAACTCCTAACAAATGCTTGCAGAGGTTGCAGTAGGTGTTTATGATATTTCCCAAGGGTAATCAACTGGTTTTGAGTGGGGTTTTGATTCATTTTTCCATTGCTCCTTCCTTTTCCTATTTTCTAGGCCTAGTAGCCCTAGAGCCCCAATTAGCCCTACCTAACCGGTTTTTGTGGACTTTCTCCCAATTTCTTCGAAGAACCACATAAGCTCTTTTCTTCTCAAGATACCCTTTTGGAAATAATTTCCATTTTATTAATTTAGGAATCTCAATCTAACCGTATAGGTACAAAACCAGAGAAATGCTTGTTTTAGGGGGTTTTAGGCTTGTTTTGGTCTTTTTCCAAGGGTTAGGTGTCTTCCTTGATCTACCACACCTCCAAATTCACACATATGCTCTGACCCACATCACTTGTTCATCCCAAACACTCTGCAACTCCAACCCTGCTCATTCCTGCAAACACTTGCATAATCTCATTCATTTCCTAACCAGGCTATGACTGAGCTCGCCTAGGAAATGATGCTCATTAGCCTTTCAATTACCTCCAAAGGAAAATAAAAGATATATAAACTATACAAAGGTTCCATGGATTTATTCCCAAGGGCTATTGAGAAGAAATCAAAGGACTTCAAGCAGGAACCATGTTTGGGCCTCTCAAACCCTTACTCAGGTCGAGAGCTTGCAAAATTGAAAAGTCAATTCAAACCTGAAAATGAACTATCAAATTGCCTCCTAGGAACTACAAGGACATGTAAAAAACAACAAACAAATTACAACAATGCAATCAATCCATTAGGTACAGATTGTTGCTCCAATTCTTGAAAAATGCAATGTAAAACTTCAAAAATGGTCTCAAAATATATTCCAATCAACTCCAAGCGTTCAACAACCTCATTACATTGATTCTAAAATATTTATATGAAATTTTTGTCCTAAATAACTCTCCATCAGTTCCCTAACCAACCCTATGTACAAAAATGCAAAAAGTTGCTCAACGTTGCAAAAAGTTGTCAAGCAACTTTGACAACTTTTGCCAAAAAGTGCATTTTTTTCTTACATGTTTTGTTTTCTTCTCCAAACCATCTAGGATGACTAAAAACCATTAAATTAACATGTCCAAATTCCAAACAAAGCTATTCAAGCCATTTTTCATCAAAATGCAAGATTTTTCCATTTTAGGTTTACAAGCCAAAACTGAGCGAATGCATTGTCCTAAGGACATTCAACCTAAAAAAGTATTATAAAAACATATGAAGACCTAAGAGAAGACTCTTATTCACCACTCCAAACCAACCTATGAACAAACACACCAAAATGAAGAAGTTGGACTCAAAACTAGCTCAAAACTAGGTGCTCCTACACCATACTCCCCTAAAGAAAAGAAGTCAAGTGACTCCTTGACGAAGCAAAGAAAATGGAACTCCATGCTTAGAAAATTATGCCTCAGGTATCCAAGTATCCTCTAATGCTGAAAGGTTCTTCCACTTGACCAAGTGCTCCATGTAGGTGGAATGCCTTGTTTTCTTCAAAATTCTAGAATCTAACACCTTCTCGGTTTGGGAAATGGGTGCAGCTAGTAAAGGCAGGTCTGAAAATGCTTAAGAGACCTCTGAAACTCTACTATCATCTATTGGAAGTGTGCCCTTATACTGCACCAAATCCGCCACATTGAAAATGGGTGACAAAGCCATATCACTGGGTAAGTCTACCTTTTATGCATTGTTGCCATACTTGGCCAAAAATTTGCAAGGACCTATCCTCCTCATTCGAAGTTTGATAGGTACACCTTTATGAAGTCTTTACTTTTTCAAATGTACCATCACCATGTCACCAACAACAAATTGGATATCTTTCCTTTTCTCATCCACTTAGTCTTTGATCTTTTGAGTAGTGTCCAATAAGGTTGTCCTAACCTTCTCATGAACCTCTTGTGTTGATTGAGCCATGTCTAATGCATGTCCACTCTACTGTCCGATCTTTCCCACATCTCTGAGCTCCAAAAATCCTCTAGGGTGAATGCCTTACACCACCTCAAAAGGACTTTTACTGGTGGACCTTTTCACACTATCATTGTAGGAAAACTCAGCTTGATGGATGATCTGATCCCAAGCTTGACCATACTCTTTTGTTATGCATCTAAGTAGATTCCCAAGAGTTCTATTGACCACCTAGGTTTGGCCATCTGTTTGGGGATGATAGGCTGAACTGAAAGACAAATTAGTACCTAATCTTTGCCACAAAGTCTTCCAAAAATGACCAATAAACTTTGCATCCCTATCTGACATAATGTTGATAGGTAAACCATGAATCCTAATAACCTATTTGAGAAACAATTGAGCAATTTGGCTGGCATCATAAGTGACCTTGCATGGAATAAAATGAGCCATCTTACTAAACCTATCTACCACAACATAGATGCTATCAAAACTTGATTTGGGTTTTGGCAAACCAACCATAAAGTCCATACTTACACACTCCCATGGCCAGTTGGGAATAGGTAAAGGCTGATAAAGACCACATTGGAAGATGTACACTTAGCTCTTTGATAAACCACACATTGCTCCACATATCTTCTGATATCCATTTGCATTTTAGGCCAAAAGTAGAATCTTTGGACAAGTTCCAAAGTCTTGTTCAAACCAAAATGTCCACTCAAGCATCCATTATGCTTCTCTTGCATCAAGTTTTCCCTCATAGACCCTTTAGGGACACATAGTTGTCCTCCTTTAAACAAAAGGCCATATTGCAAGGTGTAATCTGCATATTCACTCTGAAAATGGTTTCCAAACCCTTGGCAAACCTTGTAGGCAGTAGCAAAATCTTCATCTTCTTCATACAAATTCTTGAAGCTATCCACTCCAATGCTTTTTAGCTACACTTCTTGCACTGTTAGTAACCTCCTACTCAATCCATCAGCTACCTTATTACATTGTCCTTTCTTTTGTTTGATGGTAAAGGTATATGATTGCAAATACTCTACCCATCTAATATGTCTATGGTTTAACTTTTCTTGAGAATTAAGAAAGCTAAGAACTTGATTATCAGTGTAAACCATAAATTCCTTAGGTAGCAAATAATGCCTCCATTTCCTAAGTGATTGTACAAGTGCATACAATTCCAAATTATAGGAGGAATACCTTTTCTTTGCATCACTGAGTTTCTCACTGAAGAATGCAATCGGTCTATTGTCTTGACTCAAAATTGCTCCAACTGCTATGTTGCTTGCATCATATTCGAATGTGAAGAGTTTGTCAAAGCTTGGTAGGATAAGTACCAGTTGAGTAGCCACCTTTGTCTTCAAGAGATCAAAACCTCTTTGTGCTTCCTTTTTCAACACAAACTTGGTTCTCACACCTCCCTTGATTGTCTCAAGCATGGGTGCACATATTTCACTGAACCCTCTAATGAACTTTCTATAAAACTGAGCCAAGCCATGGAAAATTCTCACTTCACTTGCTGTCCTAGGTGTGGGCTAACTGATTATGGCCTCTACCTTAAAGGAATCCATCTTCAAATCACCTCTTGAGACTACAAAACCAAGATATACCAATTCATGTTTCATAAACTCATATTTCTCCAAATTGATGATTAGTTGTTCATCACATAGTTTATTCAAGACAATTTCTATATGCTTAAGATGCTCATCTTTAAACTTGCTAAAACTTAAGATGTCATCTAAGTAAACAACAACAAATTTACCAATGTAGTCCTTGAGTACTTCATTCATGAGTCTCATGAATGTGCTAGGAGCATTTGTGAGTCCAAATTGCATAACAAGCCATTCATAGAGTCCTTCTGTAGTCTTGAAGGTTGTCTTCCATTCATCACCCTCCTTTATTCTGATTCGGTGATAACCACTCTTGAGATCTATCTTGGTGAAGTATCCAGCACCTCCCAAACAATCCACCAAGTCTTCAATTCTTGGGATGGGAAATCTATATCTGATAGTAATTCGATTTATGGCTCTAGAGTCAGTGCAGAGTCTCCAAGTACCTCCCTTCTTTGGAGCCAAAATGGTGGGTACTGCACATGGGCTGATGCTCTTTCAGATTAGTCCATTATCTAGTAGTTCTTGTATTTGCTTGTATATCTCCTTGTTTTGATCCGGTGTCATTTTATAAGCTACCTTATTGGGTAAAGAAGCTCTGGGTATAAAGCCAATTTGATGACTTATGGCACATTGAGGAGGCAATGTAACCGATGTTCCATTACTAATGATATCCTCAAACTGATTTAGAACCTGCTGCACTTCTTTAGGAATGCTCACCATCTTCTCCTTGTTGTCCTCTTTTGGCTTCACAACAATGGAAAACCCCACTCGTTCTCCCTCCTTGAGTGTGTTGATGAGCTCTTTCTCACCAACTAGCAGCACATTATGACCTTTGGATCTACCTTCTACTTGGTCTCCTATGGACTAGATTTTGTAGGTGGTTCCATCCTTTTGGAAGGTATAAGCATTCTTCTCTCCATGATGTATTTCCTTTCTGTCAAACTGCCATGGCCTACCTAGGAGTAGGTGGCAAGCATCCATGGGCAAGATATCACACAAGATTTTGTCTTTTTAACCTCCAATGGTGAACTCAACCCAAGTTTGTTCATTTACAAGAACATGCTACCCTTTGTTGAGACATGTAACTCTATAGGGATCACTATGTGGTATTCTTGGCAAATTGAGATTACTCACAGCTTCCTTTGACACTATGTTGTTTGTGGATCTTGAATCCACTACCACTCTACATACCTTTCCTATGATCTTACATTTTATTCTGAACAAGGATATCCTTTGGCTAGTTTCCTCCTTAACCGGTTCTTTGATCAAGACTCTCCTTATCATGAGGTTTTCTCCAACCTCTGAATTGAATTTTACTTATGATACTTTCATGTTTGCTGCATCCTCTTGAGCATAATTTACTCTCCTCTCACCTCCTTGGGAGGAAGAAGACTTCTTAGGGCATCTATAAGCTGGGTGTCCAAGTTGATGGTAGTTGTAGCACTTCATGGTGGCAAAATAGGACCCTCTTCCTGATCCACTAGACCTTCCTCTACTAGAGTTTCTAGATCCCCTTCCTCTATAGCTGCTTTTGCTATTGGAATCCCCACTTTTCTCAACCAACTTGGATTCCCCTTGGGATCTTTGGTCTACACTTCTTCCACCAAAACCACCTCTCTAACCTCTGCCATCTCTTCCCCTACCTCTATTTCTTTGTTCTTGTTTCTTTTTGCTCTTTTCCTCCACTTTTAGTGCCAACTGATAGCACTTGTGCACGGTGTTGGGGCATAACAAGCCTAATTCCTCTTGAATATTCCATCTCGAGCCATTCAAGTATCTGACTACCTTGATGTTCTCATCCTCTACCACCTTGGATCTCAGACACAACTTCTGAAATTCCTCAGTATAGCTGCTCACATCCAAGTCTCTTTGCCTTAAATTTTGTCTCCTCTTGTGCAACTGGATTTCATAATCTTTAGGGATGTATGCCTCTTTCACCTTGGCTAACATGCCCCTCCAAGTAGCTATGGGGGTCTTGCCCTCTTTTTGCCTCTCTTCTTGAATAAATTTCCACCAAGTCAATGCTTCCCCTCTCAATATAGAATTGGCCACCTTCACCTTTTGTGCCTCACTGATTCCATCATATTCAAAGTGATTCTCCAATCCCTCTATCCATTCCAAGGCTACCTCTGGCTCCATTTTTCCACAAAAAAGTGACACTCCCTCTAGGGATTTTCCTCCTAAGGCTTTAATAGCTTTAAGGAAAGGTTCTTCAGGTAGAATAGGGTTTGGTTCAGGAGTCCTATCCTCTTCTACAACTTCTTTTCCCTTCCCTCATTGACCTTGATTGTCACTTTCTCAATCTTATCTTAAACTACGTCTAGTTTGTTCTCTAGTTGTAGCAATATTTCTCCAAGGAGCATATTTTATTCTTCTTGGTCTTATACCTTCTTTGCTAGCTCTGCATTGGTCACCATCCTTAAACTATTCTCTTCTACCAATTCAGTGTTTGTCATATGTTGGCTTCTTCCCAAATCTTGGAAGCTCTGATACCACTATGGTGGGGAGATATACTCAAAGAGAGTTAATTCTTTGCCTAAGGGAAGTCAGGAGTTGTCCTAGAGGGATCCCTTCATTATTCATCTAGTCTCAAAGTCAATTTAGACACCACAACTCTCTAAGAGTGCTCCCAATCAAGATGTGCTTACTGGTTTCTCAGGCATGGTTGAGATTCACAATAGTAAATCCAACCTTACACTCTCAAACTCCTAACAAATGATTGCAGAGGTTGTAGTAGGTGTTTATGATGTTTCCCAAGGGTAATCAACTATTTTTGAGTGGGGGTTTGATTCATTTTTCCATCACTCCTTCCTTTTCCTATTTTCTAGGCCTAGTAGCCTTAGAGCCCCAATTAGCTCTACCTAACCGGTTTTTGTGGATTTTATCCCAATTTCTCCAAAGACCCACACAAAATATTTGTTGATCAGGATACCCTTTTGGAAGTACTTTCCAATTTATGAATTTAGGAATCTCAGTCTGACTGTACTGGTACAGAACCCGATAAATGCTTGTTTTAGGGGGTTTTAGGCTTGTTTTGGTCTTTTTCCAAGGGTTAGGTGTCTTCCTTGATGTACCACACCTCCAAATTCACACATATGTTTTTCCCCACATCACTTTTTCATCCCAAACACTTTGCAACTCCAACCCTACTCATTCTTGCAAACACTTGCATAATCTCATTCATTTCCTAACCGGGCTATGACTGAGCTCACCGAGGAAATGATGCTCATTAGCCTTTCAATGACCTCCAAAGGAAAATAAAAGATATATACACTATAAAAAGGGTCCATGTCTTGAGTCCCAAGGGCTATTGAGAAGAACTCAAAGGACTTCAAGCAGGAACCATGTTTGGGCCTCTCAAACTCTTACTCAAGCCAAGAGCTTGCGAAATTGAAAACTCAATTCAAACCTGCAAATGAACTATCAAATTTCTTCCTGGGAACTAAAAGGACATGTAAAAAACAACAAGCAAATTACAGCAATGGAATCAATCCATTAGGTATTGATTGTTGCTCTAATTCTTGAAAAATGCAATGTAAAACTTCAAAAATGGTCTCAAATTGTATTCCAATCAACTCCAGGCATTCAAAAACCTCATTAAATTGATTCTCAAAGCTTTTATATGCCATTGTTTTCCTAAATAACTCTCCATTGGTTCCTTAACCAACCCTTTGCACAAAAATGCAAAAAGTTGCTCAACGTTGCAAAAAGTTGTCAAGCAACTTTGATAACTTTTGCCAAAAAATGCATTTTTTCCTTACATGCTTTGTTTTCTCCTCAAAACCATCTAGGATGACTAAAAACCATTAAATTAACATGTCCCAATGCCAAACAAGGCTATTCAAGGCATTTTTCATCAAATGCAAGAGTTTGCCATTTTAGGCTTACAAGGGCTTACAAGCCAAAACTGAGCAAATGCATTGTCCTAAGGACATTCAACCTAGCAAAGTATTATAAAAACATATGAAGAACTAAGATAAGATAGTTATTCACCACTCCAAACCAACCTATGAACAAACACACCAAAATGAAGATGTTGGACTCAAAACTAGCTCAAAACTAGGTGCTCCTGCACCACGGTGAAAATAGAGGGGCTTTTAATCTGGGCTGTGGAAAATGCAATATTTGGTAAAAATAGGGGGCTTTTTAATTCAGGCTAAGTATTGGGAGGGGTTGAAAAAAAGGAGTTTATGGCACTATTTTTTCAAAATAGGGGGAGTCTTTGGTATGCCATGAATGCACATGATATAACTCAGGTTCACTAAGTGAAGCTTATGTGGACCTATCGTTTCAAGTTCGGTAGTTTAATAGACTTTCTATCTAGTAAACTTCACTTATAGGTTTAAGTAATTAGTAGTCTACATCTCTTATCTCACCAAAGTACCAATTTCCTAACTTGGAGTAAGTCTATTTTCTCATCCAAATTTTCATCACTAAGAGGGTGTCAAATTCCCTCTTCAATATTTTGGTCAACCCGACATGAAAGAGTCTTGATAATGTTTAATCTTGTGTGTGTGTTCTCAAGAAGAAATTTAAAACTTTGTGAAAATTTTCCTTAACTAATGCTTTTTGTTTAAATCCTTTATTGCACACTCATAGAGTGGTCGTAGTGTTGTAGAGTTTATCTATGATATTGAAAATCTAGACTGTCACTAGAGCTATTGTAAGGAGGACTTCTTGGTAGACTATCCCTCCTCATCACAAAATTCCCACTTGTCTTGGTCCAATGTTCACAAACATCCCTAATCCGAGTGATATTTTTGTTTCTCATCCCTTTAAGAGTATTATGACTGAGGGCTCCTCTACACCTGAATCCCAAAACACTACCCCAAAAATTAGTCCCCTGGAGATGTCCTCATACTAGAACCAGGATTCCACAGTCACAGTTCAATTTGACCAGATTCAATCATTAGAGGAGAACTTGAGAGACATTTAAAGGTTTATAAATAGGGAAAATGTTCTCCCCTAGGTCGACAATGTGGTAAATACTTCAAGAGATATGTTAATCTCCGATAGCAGAGGTCCGAACATTTTGAGTGCATTATCCTTAATTGTTAAGAGTCATGTGCCCCTTGTAGGTTCTCTCTCTTAGGATATCCAATTCAATGCTATTGATCTGCACATCTATGTTGGCATGTCTGGAGTGACATAACACATGATTAACATTGAACATTTGACTGATCCCTTGATTCCTAGCATCAATGTCTCTAATATTTCCCTAGATTATACTAGTATTTTCAACAACTATACTACTGCTTTTGTTCTAGCTCATACTACTTCTATTAGTCTCGACACTAGGACTGGTATTACCTCTAGTGGTGGTACTAGACCTCATGCTAGTGTTGGTGGAGGTGGTAGTCATAGTACCTATACATCCACTACTATACATGATGCACCTCCACCACCCCTGCTTATTAATCTCGTTTTAAACCCCATATTGTAAAACAGGAGATAATTGAAACAATAATCTCTCTCTCTCTCTCTCTCTCTCTCTCTCTCTCTCTCTCTATATATATATATATATATATATATATATATCATTTCCTATATCTATCTTTCCCACTAGTTATTTTTCTCTTCCATCTCTATCTATTCCTCTACCATCTCTCTCTTTATATCTTCATAACTCTTTCCTCTCCTCATTTTCCATCTCTATCTTCAACTCTATCTATATCTCTATCTCCTAACCCATCTCTCTTTCACTCTTCCCCCTCTACATATCCCCCTTTCTAGCCCTATCTTAATCTCTCTCTCACTCTCACCCATTTGCAAACATTGCATGAGTATGTTGGTAATGAAACTTGATTATCAAGATTCTTGATTTAAAGGTTTTGTTTCAATTATTATTGGAACCTTCTAATTGAATGCATAGTTCATTTTAAGCTATAACTTCTTCGTTGAGACATTTATTGCACAAACAACACCATGACCTACCAATTGACCTCATGCTATGCATACTTTTGTAAAAGTAGACCAAATTTTCCCTAATCGACCTTTCACAACTCTTCAACATACCCATTGCACACCAAGGTACAATTGGTAGTTTTTAATTATTTTAAAAATCACATAAAATATTTTTTAAATTAGAGAAAAAAAATTTAAATTGGGTAGTCATCTCTTCTAACATCATATTCAAGTAATTATTTTTTCACAGGGATTTAGAATGATGAAATTCATAAAATAAACAAAGACAATGTAGAAGATATTTGAACAATAGAATATTAACTAGGTGGCAAAAAGGTTGGCAAGGACAGAGCTACTAATGATAGCAAAGGTAATACAGAGAAAGAGGATCCTTAACTTAACACCAAAGGGCATTATGATGAAATAAGAGACATTAAAATAATCAACAGTAGTCAAGAGCAACCAAAACAATCATTGGTCAATGATGAAGTAGGAAAAGGAAGTGAGGTGCAAAAATAATAAATAAAATGTTTCATATATTTTAGTATATATTGTCAATGTGGAGGTGTAGTCAAATATTCCTTGCCTAAATAGCACAACGAAATATTTAAACTAGATCATGGACAAGTTGGAGAAGAGGTTCTGATTACAAATTTCTTAGTAATTTGAATTTCTATAGAAGGAATCAAGACTTTGATTAATTTGAAATGGTCAATTTGCCCAAACTTGAGATATGATTTTTGGATTTGGGGTTTATTCAAATTATGTATAGTCAAAATTAGATCATAATAATATCCTTAAGGTAGGTCTCTAATTTGTGGGGAATTCAGGATTCTATATATTTGTAGACACCTAAAACTAATTAAGTTATATTTAAATAATCGTCCCTCATAACATAATTAATCCTAATAATTATGTTTTCCCCCTATTCCTCTACAATAATTAATTAAACTATATTTAATTAATTATTATCTCTTATATGTAATTAATTTATTAATTAATTATGTATCTCATTAAATCTTCTAAAGTTTGACGTATTTCAATAAATCGAACTCCACCTTAGCCAATATCCTAATATCCCTCTAATCTTGATTAGTTAATTAATTTTTACTTAATTAGCTAATCCCCTTGATTCATACATTCATTAAAATTTCTTCTAATTTTTAATTCATCACACTTACCCAAGTCCACATGTGACACCCCTCTTAAATGACTTGCATGCACAAGTCATTTTCAAATCTCCATCTCACCTTTTCACCAAATAAAATATTGGGTGCTCACATGTGTGAAAATGGTCTTCCTAATAGAGTCACCCTACACTTTCCATTCCATCCATTTCTCATCTCCCTCCTCTTACACCTCTTCCACCTTGCCATTTTTATGTTCACTTGTCATTCTCTTGTTCTTGCCAAGATTTTCTCACACGTGTGAGCACACCTTGCCCTCTTCCCCATGACAATTATTATTCCCAATGCCTCCACCTTGTGACACTTGTAACGAGGCTATGAATCTTATACAACTCATATCTTCTCTTGCAATCTCAACAGTTCATCGACTTTCAATCCTCATTGTCCATTTTATTTCCATAAATATATAAATTGGAGCCTCCTCCTTCATATCTATCAACCAATTTCATGATATCCTTAGACTGCTAAAATCATCACAAATCCATCACTTGTTATGCAATTGGAGAGCAATCCAAATATCCAGCAAAATCAAGAACAGATCAAGTGGTCAAGTGTGCAACCACTTTAGTTCAATCCATGAAATGTGAAAGTAAATCGGTGCATTTTGAATGTTAGTGTTTGATGTTTATGCATTTAGTTAACCATTTATTTTAGTGGATTTCAATATTATTACATGGATACTAAGTTTTGTCTGCTACAAGTAATTGCTTAAGGAAACGCCATTATAGATATGTATATATAAATTACCACAAGAAGTATAGTTAGAGGAGGTATTTGAGATAATTAGAATTCGATAGGTGAATTTATTCAATCATCCTTAACATTGGAAGAGGTGTAATCGATTGTGTACAGGAGAAAGTATGTCAGAGTGGACTTCAAAAAAATTTCAAATACTATGTGACATATTTTGACACGCAACTTCATTATATATAATCAATCCAACCTACTGTAAGCACTTGTGAATCATATACAATCAATCCAACCTTCTGGAACACATGATTGTAGGTGTCATCCCAACTACAGAGACACCCACAAAATTATTTCAGTACCATATGGAAGCATCAACCATGGGCACATTCATAGCCATCAAATCCCAGACAGAAATCCCATGCTCTGTCGCCTCCACAGTATTAGCAATTGGTGTGTTCGCCACTAAATAACCAAGGTCAATGGCCGCCTGCAAATCCACATTATTTATCATATCTTTTTCCCTAAAACCTTTAGCCCATTTGATGTCTTCGATGGCAAGTATGTCTTATACAAGAAAAACATTTGCTTCTCAAAAACAGAGACAAGCCCCATTCGATTAACATTACTTGCATGTGGCACTTGCAATGACTAGTCATCACATTCCAAAGCTTGGACCAGAGGCAGAGGAATTTTATCAAACTATGAATTTGTATGAGAGTTTAGATTGATTTCTCTATTACTATCCACGCCTGAGATTAGAGCGACTTTGATATAATGTGAAGATTATATCTATATCAAATAGATGAATGCATAAATCCTTAAAAAACTATGTATATAAAGAGACGTGTGTTACATTCCACTTGTATCCTAATATAATAATAATGTTTAAATGCACTAATATTGTTACTTTGTATGGTTCAATAATGATTTGTAATGTACATGTTAATGATTTGGTTTTAAATCATTATATTATATGAGGTAAATTTTATCATTTATGTAAATGTTAGAATTACGATCTAAGGTTTTGAACTAACTAAATGTTTTTGAATTAGCGGATGCAGGAAAGTTGTCATCCTCTGATAAGGGAGAGAAAGTATCATAAATAACAAGAGGTAATAGAAGGACCCAATGCCATTTCTAACCTTGACTTGTAAGTTTTAGACTTGATGAGATGAGTTAGGATTTGATGCCTTTAGCTCAATAGTAGCCTAGTAAACCGTAATGGTCAGTCAAGTGGTCAGGATTGTTTCATCCTTGTCATAGATTATGTTTATCTTGTTACACAAATTACAATCTATAACATTCAAACAAATAATTAACATTCTTTTATATTATCTCTAATGATTCTTATGACAAAAAGAATATATTCATGATGACATGTGTATATTATAAACACATTCATGATATATATATATATAACATATTTATATTTGTGTGTGCACGTTTTTCTTATCAATAATAGACGTGCACACACGTGTGTGCATGTACATACACACACACACACATATGTACATATGTACATATCTATATACATATACGTATATGTATATATATATGTACATATATATGTATATGTATATATATATGTATGTACATATATGTATAATACATACATATATATGTATGTACATGTATATACATATATATATACATGTATATATATGTACATATATGTATATATATATATATATATACTAATTCATCACACAGTTAAACAAATATACATGGCTTTATAGACCTTGCCACGATTTAAGTGGACTTTGTTCCATGCTAAGTTCGTTCGATTAATATCGAATCTTGCCAACCTTGGGATATAATTCAATAGCAATATATGAGAGCAATGGGCTGTTAGCCGAGGAGAAAGCATTTTAATTTTGTATTTTATTAAAACGCATCCATTATCACCGCCTTCACGCCATAAGGGAGACGGAAATACAGTGAATTGAAATGAAATTCGATGAGACGGAAACGAAATCTTTCTGAAGGAATTTGAATTGCTAATAACTGTTTTTCGTTTACTAAAAATGGGAGCCAATTTGAAATTTGTGGCTATATACGGAGAAGAATATCACTTTGAGAGGACCGTTTTCTGTTTTAGAGGAGCTTTTGGATAAGAATATCAATTTGCAAAGAATCTCGAAACTCATGTTTCAATAAGAAATTTTTCCCGACCTGTTGTTACCTTGACTTTTTCCCGACCTGTCTAGGTTTTGTCTTTTTCAATTTCGTCCCTTGCTCTTACAAGACTAGTTGTTACCTTTCGAAACCACGACACATATTTCTGACTCCAAACATGTTTGAATCTTCTTTCTCATGCAGCGATCCCTTGTATTAGTAGACTAACATGATAGCTACGCCATTAATTTGAAGCGGCTTCAAGCCTTGATTAGATTATAAAATACGACAAAGAATTATTCCAGAAAATTTAAATATAATTTATTTTAAATTTCAAAGTGCACAGCTCATAGAAATTAAATTTTCATCTGATCCACTTGCACACAGCATGATAATTTCAACAAGAATCTATCACAATAACATTCAAACTTCAAACCTATTTGTTAGTTTTAAATCGAGCAGAGAAAACACATAATATAAACACAAAATAACAGAAACAGAATAAAGCAATAACAAGAGACAACACATGATTTATCATGGTTCGGCAAATTTGCCTACATCCACACTCAAAGCAAGGAATAACTTCTATTAATCAATCACTCATACATGGGCTGCACACAACCATTTATATAAAGATATTCAACCATGAAACAAAAAGTCTGGGAAGATGAACAGTCATGCGACCGTTGGGCTTCATATACCCAACAATCTCCCCATGAAGGCCAACCGATACAGCCATACACTGGCATCTCTGCTTCCATTTTCGATCCTTACAGATCGAATATTTGAATTGCACCAAATTCTATTCGCAAACACTTCGAATTAATCTTCTCCAAGTTATGTCAGAATCAATAAAACCTAACAGCTGAGCATCATGAAGACTTCGCTTTGTTTCCTCAATTATCATCTTATTCTTATGTATAGCAGAGTGTTCTATATTCATCCAAGCACCTCTGCTCCTTATTGGATCCACACGCTCCTCACCATATAGCAGAGAATCTCCTGTTTGATACACTTCCAAAGACTTTCGAATAGCAGGGATCTCCAAACATGCTAGCTCCTCCAAAGCAAGCGGCAAAATCTCGTAGAAGCCTGTGAGCGGCCCGCTACACTCAAATCACCCTTGCAATGCATCGTACGTTGCCTTACAAACCTCAGACAAAAATAATAAGCAGGGAAGCCTGGCCAACAGTTGTTTGGCGAACATGTCCCAAATCAGCGTATCATATCTCTCTACTGCGCTTCCCAACTTCTCCTTATCTGTATCTTTAGCCTCTTCAATTACCGTGACTACTTGTCTATCACTTTCCTCTGTCTGATGCAATGTCTCCTCCTTTTTAACCTTATCATTTCCATGCGAAGACTGCTGTGAGCCCCAAACGGGAGAAAGCGGTGCTATTGGAGGTTCAATGCCACTGTCTCCTTTGAAAGTCCTCCCTGACTGCATACATCCGCCCCACTCGCAAGGTTATTAATTGAATCACCAAATTCGACATTGGCAAAAATTGTTGCCTTTCCACGCTGGTCAAGCAGCATAGGCTTGTCATTCTGAAAAGAACTGTTCTCTCCATACCATGGATATACGTCATCCTTATCGGTGTCCGTCAATAACGAGCGTGGAAAGAGGGGCGATGGGGCAGAAGAAACCTCACATGAGAAGGATTGAGGGGTGATTGGAGCATCCAATGACAGGACACGCCTCCCAAATTCTAGTCCATTGTATGTATTACGTGGTTGCTGCAAGTTGAGGCATGATAGTTCATAAACATGCCCCTGCCACTGCATGTTATGCCTCTGCGCGTGGATTCTATCCAACGCAAAATCAATAACCACCAGGTGCTTCTCCACGTAGCTTTCCTCAATCTGTCCACACTTGGAATCGGCAATTGCAATATTTCGCACTCGCTCTGCAATATCATTGTGCTTTGCAGAAGCCTCTATGAGAATGTCGAGACGCTGCTTCTTGGTGAAGCCCTCCATTTTTCGCCGGGTCTCCACACATTATCTCTGTCGCTTCTTCTCCCAAACCTTTCTCGTGCCTTGCCCTCTCTATCTGTTGTGCCGCTGCAGCAAGGATGTCGCTTCCTGTTCCACAAAATTATCCAAAAGACCATCATCTTTTGTCTCTGCCACTCTACAGCGCTTGTGTCTCCTGACATTCCTGTCTTCCCTTTCTCTTTCTCGCGGCTTGTGAGGGCGGCTGATGTTGTCTCTTTCTCCGCCGTCTCTGCCCTTAGAAGAGCGTTTGGCCCTTTCTGCACTGTTATAGTGAGATGAGAATCCGTTCACTTGGGAAGATGAAGATTCTTTGTGTCGTCTATCATCCTCATTTTCATGGGAGTGCCTCTTTATTTTTTCCAAGGCCATGCCATCTGCAGAGCTCTCTGAAGCCACAATTTTTGCCAAGCTTCTTTGCCCTACTGCCTCACTCCAATCTGCACCCTCCTCATCCTGGGAGTCAACAACAAATTCAACTTGGGTTTCCGATGGCATACACTCTTCCTCCCGCAATCTCTTGAGTTCATCCTCCTCAACAACAACTTCTTTTCCAGCATATTTTTGCTTAGAAATTCCAGCGTCTATACAGGGACTATCTTCAACTCCAACCGAGGTATCTCAGCGTTCAACCTTCACCATGCGAATACCAATAACTTCCCAGCCATTAACAGTTTGGCCATTAAGTGCCAAAGCTGGCTCAAGAGGAGAGCAAATAAGAATCCCAACATCCTTTTCTTTCACTGGATTCTCCTCTTCAACTGAGTTCCCCTCTTTCTTCCAACCATCCCACCAATGTACGCGGCGCTTGAAGCATAGTTTTACATGGAACGTAAAACTGCCATAGAAGTTATAAATTTTACCTTCTCCTTCTTCCTCCATCTCTGCTCAAACCAACATGGCTCGGATACCAATTGTTAGTTTTAAATCGAGCAGAGAAAACACATAATATGAACACAAAATAACAGAAACAGAATAAAGCAATAACAAGACACAACACACGATTTATCGTGGTTCGGCAAATTTGCCTACATCCACACTCAAAGAAGGGAATAACTTCTATTAATCAATCACTCATACATGGGCTGCACACAACTATTTATATAAAGATATTCAACCATGAAACAAAGAGTCTGGGAAGATGAATAGTCATGCGACTGTTGGGCTTCATATACCCAACACTAGTAAAATCACCTCAAGAACCCATACACCTTGTACAAGGATTTTCATACTCGCTTCACTCTTCAACTCTCTTTGATCCTTAAATGGTATCGTTTCAAGAAGCACAAGGGATTCCATCTTTAGTTCCAAACAATTGGGGTTTTTGTTCCGCCAGTTAAGTTTGGCCTTAAACTCAAACCAAAGAAATAACAAATTCTCAATCTTCTGTGTATGTCCAAATGAGACCCCAACTCCCTTTCATAACTTGTCCAGGAAACTTTTGGAAGGGAAGAATTAAAAAAACACTTTTTAATATAATGTATCCTTATAACTCTCAAAGTGACTTTATTTTAAAATATTAAATATATTATCACTTAAGTTACCTAATAAATAATTAATTTAAAGTTGTCATTAGATATACTTTATTGGACAACTTAAAAATTAATTATTTTTTCTCAAAAATGAGGACATTACACTATGACTAATGGTAGAAAACAAAATACCAATGAAGGGTTAGAACTAGTATGTATATCAACCGCAAATACCAATTAACAATAGCCAATTATTGGCTGTGTATCATTTTCAAACAATATTGAGATTGCTTCAGAATTATAAATACCTTAACTACTGCAAATTGAAGATTGTTTAAATCTAATAAGGATTATAACACAAAAAAATGAGAATTGTTATTAAACAAAGTTTTTCATTCTTGTGAACATGAGCGAGTAGGATGCTAGCTCATGAACACAAGCATGAGTTCAACAGATGAATAATCTAAGTAATTGTCAAACAAAAGGTTAATCCATAAGGTGATTGTCACCATGAGCTTATTTGACCAGTATGTTTAACTTGAGTCCAAACATGTAAGTAGGCCTCCAAAGCGTCAATATGTAGTTAGCAAAAGAGATAGGCATGATGGCTTGGAAGGCCTTCACTGGTTTATGTCTAGTCGAGAAGGTTGATGAACAATGACTACACACATTGATGTGTTGCAAACTCATAAAACCTTTGGCCCAGGTGACGCAACAAATTGTAAGTGTTAGTCAATTCTTTTTGGTCCAAATATGCAACTCAATCAGAAGTCATACTAGTTAGGAGTAACCTATTGAATGTGATCGACTAAGGATTGTGCAGGGTCAAATACTTGTCTTAGATGACATTAGATCCAACATCTATTACTTCCTTGCGAAGGGTCGGACCTTTCTAGATTGGAAATGACACGAGAGACTAAAAGTCTGTGGTTGAACGAAAAAGCTCCTTGATGATACTTTCCCTCTTTCAATATTGTAAAGGTTACCTAAAATTCAGAATGAAATCCAGAAGCTATAAACACAAAACCTCTCTTAAATTTTTATTTTTATTTTGTACTATGTTATGCTTATACAAATCTATCTTGAACAAGTGTTATATACTCTTTCTAGTTTGATTTCTTTCTTTATATTTAAAAAAAAAGAAGTTATCTAGATTCTCGAGTTTCAAAATATCAGTTTTAATGTTGCGAATTTTTTAGATGTACTTTATGCATGTTACAATGTGTCTCTTCTAATACACACTTCTTTGAATCAATCTTTCACAGTTTCCTTGCTTTCTTCTTCTTAAATGCAAAATATACATGGCTCTTATGAATGTTCAAAGCTCTTTTTATTCTGTCTTTATTCCACAACTTTGATGGAGCTCTATAGGCTTACGCCTTCTCCTTTGATCTGAGCTCTCCACACTTTTGCTACACTTAAGGTTCCCAATGTAAATATCATAAATAGCACTCACGACTATTCAAATAGGTAAGGGGGGAGCACAATGGCTCCGATACGAAAACAGGGCTTGGAGATAGCTAAAAGACACATCTAATTATTCATCAGCAATGATACACATTTAATAGTTAAAAAATGTTGATAACTGATGTTGAGTTTTACGATTACTTTTAGAAACCATGCAATTTTAGCATCATTCATTGCTTCCACATGTTGTTCACCACCATGCACTCCATGATAATCTTGCAATCCATTATATGGATAGTTTTGTTATCCTATTTATTGATAGGATGAGTAGTTTAATTTTCTTTTTAACTTTATTTAACTTTTTAGAAACATTGGTTTTCATTCCACAGAATAATGCATGCTTAGTTTTTTAGCACCTAGAATCTATATTTAGAGTAGTAGAAAAAAATGTTTTTGATTAAAAAAGCAGCGTTAAAGAGAGCGTTGACCCTTTACAAAGCCAAAGGCTATCAAAATTAAAAAGACCAAACAAGGGAGCAAATCCCAAAAGAACAAAGTCGAACAGGCCAAACTGACTGATCAAACCATCAACAACCCAACCCAAATCAAGAGGGGGGAGAAAAACTCGAAACTTGACCGGGGGGGCTTGGGAAAGAGGGTTACATTTTTCTTTCCGCCTACGAAAAACAATCGTCCAAGAAACACCATCATTAGGAACTTTCAAAGAAGAATCAAGCGGGGAAGACCCTGCAGGGTCACTGCCAGACTGCTGACGCAGAGCGGCAACAAGCTATTGCAGTGGAGCAGCAACAAGAGAACAAATGCCAGGAGCAGAGTGAAGGTGAGGAGCAGGAGAAACAGGTGCAGGAACCAAGGAGGAAGGGTCCGCCACAACAGTAACATCAACTAGGCCTTCATCAACAATAAGGGGCACCTCATCATGAGATGAATCAACCGAAACAGAATCTGAAGCATTAATCATCAAGTGGTCTTCCGTAGAATCTGAAACACCTTTGTGATGAGAGAGAGAACAGTCATAAGCAAGGTGACTTGTTGAGAAGCACCTTCGACAGTGAAAAGGGAGGCCCTGATAATCTAGTGGTTGGGTCCAAGGCCTATCTCCAACCATAAGAACCACATCCCTAGGGAGGGCTAGATATATGTCAACATCAATTAAAAGGCGAGCAAAGGTAGAATGACCCATGGAGAATGTGGCATCATCAACCTTCAAGAAGCTACCGATGGCCTCGAAACAAGAATGTTCCTAGAAATGGAGGGGGAGATTAGGGAGGCAGACCCAAACCAGACGAATAGAGAAGGAATCCGTAAGGGGGTTGAAGGAAGGAGTCCAGGGCTTGATAGAGAGGGAGTGATCCCCTCAAGTCCGAAGCTTACCTAAAATCAAATCACGCTCATGAGTAGAGGTAAAGGAAGCAACGAAAAACCCCTTAGCACAAGGGAAAAGCTTAATGCCATAAGAAACAAGGGGCATCCAAGAATCACTCACCCAGCGATGAAGGTTCGGGAGGGAAGGCCAAAACCTAGTAAATCTGCAAACCACAGTATTGCGTTGATAGAAATCAACATTCTCCATAACCTCTCGGCCACATACCACAACATGAGAGGTCTTGGCACAAGGGAGAGGACAAACTCCCTTAGAAGGCTGGGTCGCAGATTTAGTCACACGAGAAAAGCTATGCTTTCTAGCAAAGGGCTTGGGCAGAGCATCTTCACCCTGAGAATCACCTGCAACAGTAGCAAGGGCCTCCAAATCCAAAACTGGGTCAGAGACACCAGCCATGGGGGACCCAGTCCGAAACCCCCACGCAGAGGGCATGGGTGAAGATGGAAGAGAACCTCCATCAGCCACCACAGGAGGAGGGAGACCAGAAAACCGCACACCATGCAGACCACCACTGACACAAGCAGAGGGACGAGATGAAGCATCCACATCACCCACCAGGGAGGAGGCAGGGCCACCAGCAGGGGATGCCGAGAGAGAGTTCAGCAAAGCTGAGGGCCACAAAGATCCACCACTAGGTATGTCCGCGGTAGCATTGCCACTACCCACGACCACGAGAACAATAGAAGCAACACCCAACATAGGGTCCAGCGTTGCAAGGGAGTCGTTGCGAGGGGATTTCAAAATTGCCTAGGTAGGAGACATTGTGAGGGGTGCAACTTGAATAGCAGAAAAAATTGTTAATAATAAGCCTATGTATTTTTTTTTTTGGTATAAGCTGCAATGAAGAAATATTTCTACAAGACAATTCAGAAATAAATCGGAATTTTTTTTCTTCATAAAAACATTGAATGATTTAGATTGTTTATCGTTGTTGAGATGTTTTATAAGATAGTAAATGACTTCCTTTATAACTGTTATTTTGTTTTCTCTATTGTTTTTTAATGAGTTGGTTTAGGGTGAGGGATGCTTTCAAAAATTAAAAAAACTCAACAACTTCTTATAAACAAACAAACTAATTTGATAGTAATTATAATTGATCAACAACAAACTGGATATTGAAAGACGCCTCTACAATACCTATTGAAACATTTTCATTCATATTAAGGCACGACTATAATTTAATTATTGATTATTCTAACAATTCCCCCACTCCCTGTCTTTCTTTATGCATTGTGAAACTTGGGACAAAGAGCCAAGATAATTCTCTATCCGTCCTCCTAATTCATATAATGCTTTGTCTAATTTTTGGTGGTGTCATTTGAGGGTTCCTAGCTATTTGATGGATCGATACAGTTGGTGACTCATAATGAACAACATTGACAAGTTATTTGTTTCTTGGAGTATGAGATCTTGCAAGAATGTTAGTTTTGAAATGGAGTGGATCTAATGAATGAGTAAGTTCCTTCATTTTTTAACTTATGGTAGCCCATTCCAAATTAATATAGAAAAAAATATATATTAAATTTAATTTTTATTCAATTGTAGATTTTGGAGATGAAAAATAATGTTTAAGGTGTTAAAAATTGACTTATCACACTACTAAATTTTTTTCAAAATTTTTAAACAACTATCTTTAATTCTAATTCAGATTAATGCTTCTGCACATGATCTTCGTGCCTACAAAATTGAATTTGTATGTAGTTCTAAACTTATGTTTGTGAGATTCAACAAGAAGAAACTAAACTACTAGAATTAAATTGTATATTGATTGAGTTTAGATGTGTGCCTTCAATTCTAATTCCTTTGCTCACAAAATTCAACTAATACACTATCAGAAATGTTTACTCAATGGAATGAGCTAACATAAATTTTATTGTTTCACCACTCGGTAATCTACTAAATTCTGGGTCACATTTTCTTTGGTCATAACTTTAGGATGATCAATTCAAAAAATTTGAAATAACTATTGAAGATAACAAGATTGCATGAGTCATGGATGATATATGCCAATGTTATAATTTGAAATGAATTCTCTTTAATTATTATATTAAACTATCATATGTATGTTTAATAATTTATATAATATATGTTGATATATATCCTTCTTGAGACGCCTATTACACTTATGTGGCAAATTGATTGATTTATGCATAGGCGCATGAAGAAAGATATCTCTTTAGTAGCACCCATAACAGCAACATGTAAAACTTAGGGTTATGGTTAGGGCTAGAGCTAGAGTTATAATTAGAATTAGTGTTAGCTTTAGGATTGAGGTAGAGGTTAGGATTATAATCAGTGTTAGAGGTAAGTATAAGGTTGGTGATAAGTTAAGGGTTAGAATAATGATTAAAACTAAAATTAGATTAATTCAACATCCACATGATTTTAAATAAACATCTTTCAATATAATAAAATGACATACAAACCAACACAAATCTATATTAAAACAACTCACAATTATTAATTTAACTTTAACAAAATATAATTTTGAATTTTAAAAATTTCATAACTACTTTAACCATTAAAAAAATAACAGCAATTTTCCAAATCATATATTTTAAAATTGCAAACTTATGAATCTATGATTATAAGAATGCCTAAACCCTTTAAAGCTGCCATTGAAACCTTACCCGAGACGGCACTTGCACGAGCAATCTCCCGTCCAGCAATATACTCTCGCACTCTATTTAACCAACCATAATCTTCATTAACTCTGTCCAGCGTTGGGAGAACCAACACTTTGCTCTGTACCGACGTGACCGTAATAGGATTTTTGCGGTAACACTTAGTGCTTTCGTTGGATTCATAGGGAACTGTGACAGAGTAATAGAGCTTCACTCCACGGAAATACTTCTTCGCCAGCATCGTCTTACCCTGCATCCACTGCTTCAATTCTATTGGGACAGATACATCATTTAAGTTTTCCACGATCACGTCTTTGAAGCAATCAAGACAAGACTGAAGATCGTCATCGACTTCACAATTGTCGGGATCAATTCCCTCATACCTGACCTCATCCTCACAATGCCAGCTCACTTTGATTTCTTCTAATTGTGTGCACTCATCCATCTTTGGAAGTCCTTTCATATTATCGTTGTAGAGCAGATGAAAAAACTTTAATTGATGACAGCCACTAATATCAGGAGGACCTCGAACCCGACTGCAATTATATAAACTTAATCTCTTCAACTTCCTCAGTAATGTGAAGTTGGGAAACTTTGTTAAGTTTTTTAGTGTGAATAAGTAAACATCCTCCAGCATGTCACAACATGTAAGATCTGGTGGATCCCTTATACCACATTTGCCAATTTTGAGCACAGTCAAGTTTGATAGACTTTTGAAACTCGGAAGCTCTTCTAGTTTCCCCATATTCCATAGTTGAAGATTTTCCAGCCCGTAACAAGACTCTAAACTTTTGAGCACCGAACCAGTTATTGATGAAATCTGCAACTCCAGTGATTTTAAAGCACTTGGTACGTCCATATATGGACATGCCGTCACTGCATTGCATTCGGACAAAACAATTTTGGATAGTTTCTTGCATCCACCAAGGAGGGGTGAGGCAGCCATCTGGCAGCAACCGACGAGGACAATACTTTGAAGCTCCACGCATTCTGTACAATCCAGAGGCCCCTTCACTTTATCACACATACTAAATTCCACTTTCTCCAAATACGGCAAACCATATAACATTGGGAACTCCAACAGGGATGGACAGCGAACATTAATATCTCTGAGATGAAAACAAGCGGTAAAATCTCCAAGCTGATTGAGTACCTGGCTGACTGAAATGTCAATCTCAAGATGTTGTAACCCAAGGAGGCTGCTTAGCTTGGGAAGCTTTAACATTTGATCTACGCCTTTTATCTGAAGCCACGCCAGGTTTAACAAGTTTTCCATCCCATCAAGTGCTGCCAGGCCTTTGCAATCGTGTAATGTGACGCTTCTTAGATTGTCCATCCCACCCAAGTCGAGCTTCCTCATATTCGGCACACCTACAAGCTGAAGCACCAATAGATTTTTAAGAAACTTAGGGGCAATCTGGGACGGAATTCGATACATGCATCGCTCCAACTTAACTAATTCAAACCCTGCCTTGTCTCGTGAAATTAACCCGCGTGTACTACGTCCGTCGCCTTTCCACCACAGCCATCTTCCCATTTCTTTTGCTTTGCATTGAGCAAACTCAAAATATAGGTCATGTATGCGAATTTCATGTTCAAATTCTTCAATAAAAGCCTTCTTACATAGATCCTCAACCTGGAACAACATGTAAATTTAACGTTCAATGGGTTTCAATTAAAACAACTAAATCACAAACTAAAAAGGTTTCAAAGAAAATATTCAGCTCACTGCTTTTTCAATAAACTCGATCTCCTCGTTGCAACTTATTGCAAGCCACTCAATTACATTGTGCGGAGAAACATTGAGCGGTCCATATATGGTGAGAAGCATGAAAATGGTGCGGTATTTGGGACCCATGTCATGAAAAGCTTTATCCAGCAAATTGAACACAGTATCCAAACCATAACCGGATGGGTCTACCAAGTCATCTATCTCAGCAACCCATTTTGACAAATTCGAACTGTATTTCCCAAAGAGGTGGCTGCCAAAAGCTTTTAAGGCTAACGGATGAAATGTTCCGCCTCTCCGAACAGTGTCACAACTGAGCTCTTTCAAAGAACCTCTTTTTGCACACTTCAAAGCCAAAGCTTTGTTCTTTGCGCCCAACTTTGATTCTTCTAGAGATGTGCTTTCCAACAAGATGGCTACGGCGTCGTCCTTGTCAAGGCTTGGGACGTGCATGCATGACCGCGAGTGAACTTTGTAATACTTTACTAGAACATCTACGCTTCGTGCGCACAAAAGGATGAAGCTGTTTTCTCTGAAGTCTGCCTTAACAAAATCTCTCACTTCCTCTTTGCTTTCTTCTGTGATAGCGTCGAGAACCAACAATACCCTTTGGCCCTTCATTCTCTTATGCAACTCAACTTGTGCCTGTAAGTTATATTAGAAAATGAAGGGGACTTACGCGTCTGGTTCACAAGTCTTTCTTTAGAGTCATTAAAATAACACTGGAGTTGTAAAGAGAATTCTATCTATGCTAAGGAAGAACATCCGCCTGTAAACAAAATTAAAACACATAAAATTGCTCACCTGGTCTTTTGTCAAGTCTTGGAGATGCGATGGTGGGCAGTGAACAAGATACCGCAGGGCAAGTTTTGTTCTTTCGAATGAATCGCCTCTCGAAAATTCCAGATGGCATACCTTACCTTCAAAATCATTCAATTTGTGGTTGCAGAAAGCCTTGCCAAGTGTGCTTTTCCCTTGGCCCGCTATTCCATACAATCCTGCAATCCTGATTCCCTTTTCATTCGGTTGAACTTTATTTTTGAAGAAATCTTCAACCTCCTGTAACCAATAAATAGATAGGCGTATGCATATATGCGTGACAGTACAAGAAAAGAAAAGGAAAGGAATTATAGAAAAGAATCTACAGAATTATTTTCACCTTACACATTCGGAGCTGGCCTTGCATACAAGGGACATGATACCTTGGTGAGGCTGTTGGATGTTTGCTCCAGATTTCTTTCATTATTTTATCTCTGAACTCAACTTCATTGCCACCTTCACTGAACTTCAGCCCATTTTTTTGGCGTATTTTTTTCAAAGCATCGTGCCATTCGACCCGAGTTGCCTCGGATATCCCAAACTCTTTCCAGTTTTCGTTGTCTGCCGTAATCTGCTTAAGAGCCTCGGGTGTAATCATAAAGAATACGGGTACAATTTTGAAATTGGGATTTTTGTCTGTAACTTTCACGAGAGTAGAGAGTTCGAGCATTGGCCACCTCGATTGCAAGAATTCCTTAGAAAGGAGCAAAACTGCTAGTCTGCACGTTTCCGCGGCTTCAAATATACGAGATGGGAAATCTTCACCCAGTGGCAAACTTTCACGATCTTCATCAAAGAAGCACAAAAGACCTTGGTTTGTGAGATCTCTGTAGAGCTGCCTAACAAAATTTTTCTGCTTCCCACTGTGACTGAGAAATACTTCAAACTTCTGTCCGTGGTCACTGTTAAAGCGAATAAGTTTGTTTTAACGTTGGATTCATTTGGCGGAGAAAGACAGCAACATTCAAATAAAATGCCTCTCACCTGCGCGTCCGTTTGTTGGGTTGAGACGATTCCATTTTACTTAAAATTTTAGTCTCCCCAGTCGAACCCCAAGCTTGAGAACATTCACCGTTGCTTATTAAAAAGCTAGTGAAAACAAGTTACCAAAGAGTTCCGATATTAGAAAACATCCATAGATGCCAAGGCTAAATATTCAATCAATTTTGTTTTCTATTAGTATTATAAAAATTATATCTATGTTTAATTTTTATTTTAAATGATTGTGAAAATGCATTTTTCTTTTTTTCTATTGATTTGAAGATAAAAATGTAATAATTTCATCAACGTATGTTTTCCTTCAACCAAAATTTTTCCCAATTGTTGCACGAATTTTGACTTTGCTACAATTTAGGTACAAATAGCCAACCTAACTAAACTATCATATAAGTAATAATAAGGAATTTGAAAAACAGGGGTAAAAATTTATTCGGAACAATTAAGAGAGTACAAAGAAAAGCCCAATGCCCAACCAAAGACAACCAACAAACAAGAAAACATTCCAGCAAGAACCCCAAAGAAGAATAACTACATACTCTTATTCTCCCTAATTAAATTTCTCAATCTCTGAGTACCCTGGGGACAAGAGGTTCCAATCATCCACATCCCAACTATCAAGGTTCTCCAAGCCCGCCACTCTATTCCATTCACAAGGAATATGATTAAAGCAAATATAATCCAAAGAGGAATTCAAAATTTGCTTAACCACCAAAGCTAAATGCCAATTAACTCCATTGACCTATTGCACATTTAGCATATCAATCACAAGCTCAGAATAAAACTCACAAGCAATCCTCTTCCAACCAAGGGAACACCCTCTTTCTATAGCATGAAAAATAGAAAGAGCCACCATAAGTTTATTAGAATAATGTCCCTTGTAGGTGGAGAAGAAGAACACAGGATCACCATTACTACCTCTACCAATGCCCCTTATTCCTGTTTTCCCAGGATTCCCCCTATAACACCCATCAAAATTAACTTTCAAAGCTCCCCTAGAAGGAGGAAGCCATCTCCCTTCACGATGAATCCTTTGTTTATCTTGTCAAGGCCTCTTACCTTCCTTGAAAGCCTCATTACTATCCCCTAAATTCAAATTCTTAATCACATCCTGATCACTAGGATCAACATCGAGAAAAAGGTCACACTTTACAAAAATGATCTCCTAAAGTCTATTGATAATTTTTCTTCACACCCGATCATCCCCCAGCTTGTTATCCTGAAAAATCTTGCAATTCCTCTCTAGGCCAAGATTCCCAAGAATTAGAGTAGGACCAATTACCCAAACCACCTAGAGAAAATAAGTTTTGGTTGAAGGTCTTGTTAGAATCACTGATACCAATAATGAACTAGAGGAAAACTGAGAGGGGGGGGGGCGTGAATCAGTTTTCCAAAAGTTAAAAAATTAATGCAGATTATAAACCATTTACTAGAGCACAATATAAACAACACAGAGAAAGATAAACCATGAAAGCACAAAACACACAACACCAATATTTTTTACGTGGATAACCCAGTAAAGGGAAAAACCATGGTGGGAAACCCTATGCACAGTCAGATAATGCTTCTGCAATAGTACGTGAAATAATTACAAAGGGGATTGCACTTACAATCAGGCCAACCACTTAGAGCTCACTTCTCATCACAGAAAGAAGTCTCGCTGACTTACATAAACATCGGACTACAATCCAGAGAAAATGAACTGTGAAGATAGCATCTCCTAATGCTTGATATAGTTTTGGTTAAGTATAGATATCTGCCTTCCAACTCTAAATCCTTCAACCCTTCGTTGAATGATATATCTATGTTCGCACGATTACCTTTCTCTAATAATACAGACATAACCATCCCATACCATCCTATATAAATTACATGAATCACCTATATATATAGATCAACAACCTTGATAACAAGGTCGGCTAAACCCTAAACCCATAAACCATAATTACAAAAATTACATCACACAATACCACTAGACCAATATTATGATTTATATTACATAGCATGGACTTAATACAAATTTCCAAACAATTATAGCCACCATAAATTCCCCTAAGACCATTATCAACACGTTTCACCAACCAGTAGAAACCCTTAGTGTAATAACACAGAATAACCATCGGTTCCAAATAGGATCACCAAATCATCATGCCAGCCAATGTGAAGCCACCAAACAATTAGGACACAATCAACAACACCTTCAACATGTTAGGAACCATTTCAACAAGCCAAACCAAAATCAATTAACCAAATCATCGAATATCACCAACCGGTAAAGCCAACTGATATCGGGAATATCAACTGATAATCCAGAACATAAGCGATAACTTTTGAAACACCAAATTATGAACTAACTAAATGTGACAAGAATATAACCATCCTGAATAACCATCCAAAACCGAAACCACCGATCTGATCATATCGGATCAAAATCAGGCAAAAACCAAATCCAATTGGGACAGGTCCAACTGGAATAGCACCAACCAACCGGGAAAGAACCATATCCAACCAGAGCACAGTGTTGACATCAATGACAACACATAGTCACTACTGCCAATAATCTCCCCATTTGGCATTGACGGCAACACTGAATGTGAAAAACATCCAAGTGCCAAGGAATGCCAACAATCTCCCCAAACAATCAAGAACCAATAAAATGTGTCTCCCTAAGATTTTTTGTTTTTCACATGAACACTATATCCCCTTTTGACATCAATGACAAAATGATGATGCCAAACTAAACAACTGACTACTCCCCCGGAGAAGTAACATTATCCCATCAACTTGGATCGGAAGATGTTTCTAATAAGCTCACCGAATTGATGCATCCCTACATCTCTAAGTCTTTGTCGGAGGGGTGGTGACTTCCAATTGATCTCTAAGATATTGAAAAGTATCTTTAGGCAATGGTTTTGTTAGAATATCTGCAATCTATTCTTTAGTAGGCACATAAACCAACCCGACTTCCTTCACTTCAACCTTTTCCTTGAAGAAATTATACCCTATAGAAATGTGTTTTGATTTGGAATTAAACACTGGATTATTTGACATATCAATAGCATCAGTATTATCACAGTGAATAACAATAGGCTCATCATAGCTTACCCTTATATCCTTAAACATTTTCTTCATCCATAATATCTGAGTGCAATTTGTTGTTGTAGCTACATATTTAGCTTCAACAGTAGATAATGAAGTGCATGATTTCTTCTTGCTAAGCCATGAAACCAACTTCTTCCCAAGAGAGAATGCACCACCTATAGTGCTCTTCATGTCATCAACATCTCCTGCCCAATCTGAGTCTCTATAGGCACATATTCTGAAATCATCATCCTTTGGATACCATAACCCATAGTCTTTTGTTCCTACCAAATATCTAAATATTCTTTTAACAACAATATCATGACTTCTTCTCGGATTAGACTAAAATCTATAAGCAATGTAGACAATATTCGTTATATCTAGGCTAGTCGGAGTTAAGTATACCAATTCACCAATCATTTATTTGTATCTAGATGGGTTCACTCTAGGAGATTTATCTTCCTTAGACAATTTGCAACCGATTATCATAGGAGTACCAATAGGTTTTGAGTTTTCAAGATCAAATTTCTTAAGAAATTCCTTCACATACTTAGTTTGACAAATGAAAATGCCTTTATTAGTCTAAGTAATCTACAAACCTAAGAAAGATTTCATCTCTTCAATCATAGACATTTCAAATTCATTCTTCATATCATCAACAAATTTCATGCATAGATTTTCTTCTCCTCCAAAAATAATATCATCAACAAAGACTTCAATGATTAGTATGTCGTCATGCTCAATTTTATAATAAAAATTACTATCATTACCTTTGCTAAAACTGAGCTTTGAAAGATATTTATCTAATCTAGCATACTATGCTCTAGGGGCTTGTTTCAATCCATATAAATCTTTCTTCAATTTGCAAACCATGTCACTGTCCTCTGATAATGAAAAATCATAAGGTTGCTCAATGTAGACTTCCTCCTCAAGATCTCCATTCAAAAATCCACATTTGACATCCATTTTATATACCTTGTAGTTCTTGTGTGCAACATAGGCAATAAATAGTCTTACCACTTCAATCCTAGCAACCAGATCATAAGTTTCATCATAACGAACTCCTTCTTCATGTGAATATCCTTTGCAAATCAATCTAGCCTTGTTTCTTACAACCTAACCTTCTTCATTTAATTTTTTCCTAAAAAACCATTTAGTTCCAATAACGTTTTTATCTTTAGGCCTAGGAACCAACTCCCATGTTTTATTCTTTTTTATCTGATTCAATTCTTCTTCTGTGGCTCTCATCCAATTTTCATGTTTACTTGCTTCAATAAATTATTCTAGTTCAATTTGAGAAATTAAACATACCTCTTCAGTAGCTAACCTTCTTCTTGTCATCACACCTTTCCTCTTATCTCCAATGATCTAATCTTTAGACTTATTTAGCTTTACATAACTGGGAGTCTTAGGATTATCTTGACTTTCTAACTCTTTCTGCTCATCAATAGTCACTATGGAATTTTCTGATGTTACAAGAGCAACTGGATCAATGCTATGAATTGATTCTTGTAATATCAGTTCTGATTTGACAATTTCATCTTCTGGTCCATAGTCATATGATCTGATCTGATTATTACCTTGCTCATCCACTTTGACATTTATGCTTTCCATTATCTTATTCAATCTTTCGTTATAACATCTATATGCTTTACTTTTAGTAGAATAACCCAAAAATATTATTTCATCACATCTAGGATCAAATTTTCCTAATGCATCATCTCTTCTAATATAGCATTTACTTCCAAAAATTTTGAAATATCTGACAATAGGGGTATGACCAAACCATAATTCATAAGGAGTCTTACTGGTATCACCCTTTATGTGTACTCCGTTGAAAGTGTATATCGTAGTATTGACAAATTCTCTCCAATAGATATCAAGCAATTTGGCTTCCATCATCATTGATCTTGCAGCATCTAAGATAGTTTTGCTCTTCCTTTCCACTATTCCATTCTGTTCTGGAGTTTTAGGTGCAGAAAATTGTCTTTTGATTCCATGCTTTTCACAAAAGTTGTTGAACTCACCGAATGTAAACTCATCGCCTTGATATGATCTTAAGCATTTTATCTTCAATCATGTTTCTGTCTCAACCATAGCTTTGAAAATTTTGAAATTTCTCAAGAGCTTCTAATTTTTTTTTAAAAAATGCAACCCACGTCATTCTAGAATAATCATCAATAAGCAACATAAAGTATCTATCACCTTGAAAAATATTAGTCCTTGCTGGTCCACATAGATCAGCATGAATAAGATAAATAATTTCATTAGATCTATCATGTATGCTTCTAAAAGAAGTTCTAACTTGCTTACCCATTTGACATTCTCTACATACCTGATTATGAGGCTTGATAATCTTGGGAAAATTTTTGACAGCCTGTGTTGAATTGATCTTCAGTATGCAATCAAAATTCACGTGACACATCCTCTTATGCCATAGCCAACTTTCATCAATCTGAGCAATCAAGAAAGCCTTCTCACCAGAGTTCAAATGAAAGATATTTCCTTTGGTTTGAGTTGAGGATGCAATTTTCAATCCAGAACTATTGATAATCTTGCACTTCCCATCTTTGAAATGTAAATGAAATCCTCTATCCACCATCTGACCTACACTCAAAATATTATGCTTCAAACCTTCAACATAGTAAACTTTGTCACTATTAGTCTTACCATCCAAGGATATTGTTCCTTTGCCTTTGATCCTGCATGCCTTGTTGTCTCAAAATATGACTAGTCCACCATCACATTCTTGCAAAATTAGGAATTTCCTCTTATCATCAATTATGTGATGTGAGCAACCACTATCTATACCCCATTCATCCTTCTCTTCAGATTTAGCAGCTAGAGCCTTCTCCTCAGTATGACTTGCATCAATGACAGGCTCCAGAGAATCATCCATGATAGCATTAATAAAGACCCAATCTTTGCCCGAGCTTCCATTACTAGATCCACTCACAGGTTCATCATCATCATCATCAATAATACCAAAATCATCATCACTAGCATAGTAACATGATTTATCCTTATTCCTTCTAAATCTAGGTCTGCTATGATATTCCAGATTAGGTTTATAATTTCTCATAAATCTTTCTTGATTCCTAGCAGCTCTTTCAGGACATCTAGAAGCAAAATGACCAATATTATTGCATGAAAAAAATTTAAAAGGAACTTTTCCTTCATACTTACTTCCAACTGTTTCTAAAGTAGTGAGTCTTCTGACGATTAGGGCTTCCAACTCTTCAATTTCTTTGTCTTCTCTCTCAATGTCTTCCAAATCTTTAGCATATAAATCCTTCCAATCTATCTTCTTCTTATCGGAGGTAGATGCTCTAAATGTAGTCTCAATTTCAGTAGCACTCTGATCTCCAAGATCTTCAAGTTCAAAAGAGTCAACTTCTCAAGTAATATATCTCTATTAACAGGGGTATTTGACATTGTCTAGAGTTCATTTATTGCAGTAGCCTTCATCTTGTAAGTCGGAGGTAGAACTCTCAGAATCTTTGACACAACCTCATCCTCATTAACATTTCCACCACAATATTTGATTCCCATGACAATCTCATTCACTCTATCCATGAAAGAACTTATATTTTCATCTTCTTCCATCTTCAAAGTTTCATATCTCACCTGGTAACCTTGAAGTTTTGCAATCTTTATTGCTTGGTCACCTTCATAAAGAGTTTCAAGCTTCAACCAGATCTGCTTTGCATTTTCCAGATCTATGACATTCAACAACTTCTCATCTGATAGGGCACTTAACAATGCTTCTTTTTTTTCTGACATCATTATTAGCTCTCTTTTGCTCATCAAGAGGTGTCAGAGTTCTAGAATTAGGATCATGAGGTGTATACCCTTTTTCTGTTATCTCCCAAACTTTAGCTCCAAGACATCTCAAATGAATCTTCATTCACTCCTTCCATATATTGTAATTTGAACCATCAAATCTGGGACTCTCCTTCCGGTAGGGATTAAATGTAGAAGATGATGCCATTAGATCTCCTCAACTTCTTAATTTTTCACAGAGAGGACCTTGCTCTGATACCACTAATGAACCAGAGGAAAACTGAGAGGGGGGGGTGAATCAGTTTTCCACAAGTCAAACAATTAATGCAGATTATAAACCAAAACCAGAGCACAATATAAAAAACATAGAGAAAGATAAACCATGAATGCACAGAACACACAAAATTAATATTTTTGATGTGGAAAACTTGGTAGAGGGAAAAACCACGGTGGGAAACCCTATCCACAGTCAGATAATAATTTTGTATTAGTATGTGAAATAATTACAAAGGGGATTGCACTTGCAATCAGGCCAACCTCCAAGAGCTCGCTACTCATCACAAAAAGAAGTCTCACTAACTTACATAAACATCGGACTATAATTTAGAGAAAATTAACTATGAAGATAGCATCTCCTAATGCTTGATACAGTTCTGGTTAAGCATATATGTTTGTCCTCTAACTCTAAATCCTTCGCACCCTTCGTTGAATGATATATCTCTGTTCGCACAATTACCTTTCTGTAATAACGCAAAGATAACCATCCCATACCATCCTATATAAATTACATGAATATATCACCTATATACACAGATCATCAACCTTGATAACAAGGTCAGCTAAACATTAAACCCATAAACCATAACTACAATAATTACATCACACGATACCACCAGACCAATATTATGATTTACATTACATAGCATGGACCTAATACAAATTCCCAAACAATTATAATCTTCGAAAATTCCTCTATTAATACCAATATTAACACATTTCACCAACCAGTAGAAACCCTCAATGTAATAACACAAAATAACCAACCAGATCCAAATAGGATCACCAAATCATCGCGTCGGCCAATGCGAAGCTACCAAACAATTAGGACACAATCAAGAACACCTTTAACACATTAGGAACCATTTCAGTAAGCTGGACCAAAATCACTTAACCAAATCATCAAATATCATCTACCGATAAAGCCAACTAGTACTGGGAATATCAACCGGTAATCCAGAACATAAGCGATAGCTTCCGGAACACCAAAACATGAACCAACTGAATGTAAAAAGCATATAACCATCTTGAATAACCATCCAAAACCAAAACCAACAATTTGATCATACCAGATCAAAATTAGGCCAAAATCAAGTCCAATTAGGACAAGTCCAACCAGGATAGCAGCAACCAACTGGGAAAGAACCATATCCAACTGGAGCACAGTGTTGACATCAATGACAACACATAGTCAGTACTGCTAACATGTCTTCCTGGACTATCCCAAAACTCAACCAAAGAGGTAGCATGAACACAGGCATGATGCCACGCATCCCACCGCCAATGCCAAACCATTCTAGAATATTGACACTAAAAGAACATGTGAGAAGAGCAGTCTTCATCATTATAATAGATAGAAAACACAAATAGAGGGACTATGAAAGTCCTTCTTTCAAAAATTCTTTGAGGTGAGACACTTATCTTGGGCTGCCAACCACAAGAAAAAAAATATATTTCAACCAAGAGAACTTATTCCAAACCTTCTTCCACTATGGCGTATCCACTTGACCATGCAGCTATCCATCTAGCTTGAGAAAACCTAAGGCAACAAATAACTTGCCTTTTGGATTAGACTCCAGGCAAGAATATCCCTCCCCTTAAGAGAGATGCATAACCTTCTTGCTAGAATTATCGGAAGTTCCTATCATTCTTCCCCACTACCTCCACCAGGCCACTCCTAAGCATCTCTCCAACAGGTCAATTCCAACTAAACCATACTCTTAATGGCCATAAAATCCTCCATCTTTCTCCAACTAGCCTTAGTTAAAATATCACAAAGAGGCTGAAGGTGAGGAAAATCATGCACAATAGGGGGATGACCATTCCAAGAATCTAGCCAAAAAGAGCATTAGATCCCTTATTACACATACAAAATAAAACCTCCTTTATAAGCTTTGTCCCTTGCTTAAGCATATTCCAAATCATTTAACCCTTTTCATCAAATCTATAGCAAGGCACATCCGAGCTATCCACCCAACAGAGGTACTTAAAGGTAATCACTCTAGCCCAATATTGATCCTAACAAGTACACCACCTCTAGTATAACTTTGAAGCTAACACTTGACCAATCAGACCAACTAGGTCAAGATCAAGACCACCTTCCTAATTCAACTTGCAAACATAATTCCACTTGACCAAGCCCCACTTTGATGATAGAAGATTGTCAGGCCATAAAAATTGGTGAGAAAGGGAATCAAACTCCTTGACAAAGTTGGAAGGGGCCACCTACACAAAATATCTATATATAGGCCAAGCTTGAATCACAATCTTCAAAAGAGTGACTCTCTAAGAATAGAAATGGGAATCCTAGGATAGATCAAATAGAAATAGGAATCCTAGGATACACAAAGGGCAGAGTTCCCACCTTAACTCCTAAACTCTTCGTTGAGATCTAATAGAAATGGGAATCCCATGATACACAAAGGGAATAGTTCCCACTTGAAACCTAACAATCCAAGCAATCCTACTCTAGATTTAAGCCAAAGAATATTAAAGAAGAAAATACAAGATTTACCCTCATTAATCCTTTTCCCTGAAGTAACCAAATAAACGTACAAAGCCATCTGAAAAATTCAAATCTTCATTAATCTTGGTCATACCTATCAAGACTATATCATTCACAAACTACAATTGAGAATTTGAAGGAATCAAGTTCCTCTAGCTCCAACCCTATATCAAGTCTTGTCTAATACGAGATTTAATAAATCCGCCTAACCCTTCAGCCATGAAAATAAATAGGCAAGGGGAAAGGGGATCCCCTTGCTAAAGATCACGAGATTTACTAAATTTTTTGATAATTTTTCATTAAAAAGAATAGAAAAGGAAGAAGAGGTCACACAACTCAAAATCCAATCAACTGAATTAGCTCCAAAACTGAAAGAAAGGAGAATTTTCTGCAAGAAATCCTACTTTACCTTGTCATAACCTTTAGCCATGTCCAATTTCATGAACATTTCCTTCTCTTTGGAAGTGATCACCATCAAATGAATAGCCTCCATAACAATCACAATCCCCTCAAGGATACACTTTCCCCCTGAAACAAAACCCCTACTCTTCAAAATTTGAAGTCCTAAGGCAGCCCTTAATTCTTTCAACCATTAATTTAGAGGTAATCTTATAAACTACATTACACAAAGGAATACATCTAAACTATTCGAAATGTTTTGCATCATCTTGCCTAGGAAGAAGAGCCATAAAAGTAGAATTCAGGGCTCTCAATATTTCTTAATTTCTATGTGATTCTTGAATAAGCTTAAAAGATAAAATTAAATAATCTCATAGAATTATTGATGTAACTCAATAGGAAAACCATCAAGGCTAGGGGTCATACCCTTTTTCATATGAAATACTATGGCCTCCAATTCCTGCAAAAAGATTGGTCTCATGAGGGCTTCATTCATCTCATTAGAAACTACTAAGGGAATGCAATCCCAAATAGTTCTTTATTCTCTCACGTGGGAGTCTTTAATGAAAAAAGAAATAAAATAACTAGAGGCCTCCCTAGAAATCTCCCTCAAAGAAGAGAGTTGGGTATCACCTAGAGACACAAGAGAGTGAGATTAGATTACCATTCCTCTTGGCCTTGATAGAATTGTGAAAAAATGCAATATTCTTATCCCCTTCTTGAAGCCAGTCAATATGAGATTTTTGTTTCTAAAACATCTCATCTCACAACTCCCATTCATCCAACTCTTTGACATCTATTGACTCCTCTCTATTCACATCTAGAGTCAATCCTTGGTCTTGAATCGGGTAATGAAATCCAATCATGATTGAGTTCCCATCCCGTTGAAATAAATATTTATTAAACATTGTTTGTTCCACCCTTTGAGTTTATATTTCACATACTACAATCTCTTCACAAAGGAATACATAGACCTTCCATGTGCAAGTTTGCCTTCCTGCAACATTTCAACTAACTTGTTCTAAAGAGGGAGGTCATGCAACTACATTAGCTAGAACTTTCAAAGGAGGGGTTTTCTGAGGCTTTGAAAGAAGTAGCTAAGAATTTGATAAAGCAGTGATCAAAACCTTTCTAATCCAAGATCTCAAAGATGGTAGTCTCCTTATCTCTCATCTAATAGCAAGAGACTAGAAATCTTTCAAGCCTCTCAAAAATAGCCTCCTATCTACTCCTACTATTATTCCAAGTGAAGATACTACTATTTGGTTTCACATCAATTAAATTCAAGAGAGAAATATTATCCTAGAGGAGACTAGAAAAAACATCCAACCTAGCTAAACCTCCCCTTTTCTCCTCCAAACTCATCATTGCATTAAAGTCACCAACCACAATCCATAGGAAAAGGGTCACTAGAGAACAAACATATTTGATAATGTTTGAACTCTGGTAAAAAATATTTATTTACTAATGTCTATGCTCCTACTGGTCTATTAGGAAAGGTGTAACTTTATAGAGTTCAAAGGAATAGTTTCAAGTTTAGACTCTTTTATGACAAGAAAGCACTCCAAGAGGACAGGTTCTTACCCAAGACCACACATACCTTCATGACATGAAAAATATGCATCAATAGCCAAGGCAATACTAGGAGTACATTATAAACCAAGTTGGACACATCTTTTGTTCCTCTTCTCTAATTCCCATGTGTAATAACAACCCCGAAAAGGACTAAAAATTTGCATATTTTTTTTTTAACAAAATAGGACCAAAAGAGTAATGTACATTCAATGGAAACAATGCATAATATTCACTAACAATGTAATTATTCTAGATCATAGACCATAAGTGCCATAATTAATTTACGCCTTCACCAATTGATTACATCACAATATCAATAGAGGGATAACAGTTGACGTTACCATAATCATACCATAATTTCTTGCCTAGTCATGAAGACTCTTCTCTTAAATCTTCCACCATTTCCCTCAAGAGTGAAATAAAAAAACTCTCCAATGTGGATATAATCCCTATCCACACCTTCAATAGGATTTTACAGACCGTAGTGAGAGATTGGATGTCTAGGTCATCTTGCTAAGTGAAGGGGTAACAAACTAAAGATCAAATACATAGGTGTTCCTACTATTAATAAAATAAGGTATCAATTCCATATCTCTACTACATAGCGAGTCCTGGTATGTTACCTTCTTAAACCTTATTATAAATTCTTCTTCCTACAATCCATCAAACAACTAAGCAACCATGGACATCCATCATCAAAATTGATGCAGGAGCATCATCAGTCTATGATCAATTTTGCATCAACGAAAAATATTTTCTTTTAGTTTTGTTCTTGTTGTAGTTTCTGTGTTACTTTCAGTCTATTCTGGTAGTTGTTTCTTTTACATTGTGGATTAGATTTCTGGTTTCCTGGCATGTTTGTGTTCCTTATTCCAGATTTTCAGTTCATTTGGATTCTTTTTTGGCAAGTTATTCCTTTAGGAGTGTCTATTTCTTGGTTTCAGAATAATTTTGAGATTATCGTCTATGTTGGAGATTTATTCTTGTGCAGAGGGATTATTTAGATTGTGGAATAATTTGGCACCACATGATGTTCTTAGGTCCTTGGTCGGCCCTTCTTTGTGGTCTACACTTCATGTTTGTTCTTGGCAGATGTGATGTTCACGTTTTGGGGTTGACCTGCTTTACACGTTCATTTTTCCATTTTGGAGAATGTAATCTTTTGTGGTCGATCCAGATGTGTTCTAGATGGTATATATATATTGTTGTAGGTGATCCTTTGGGAGATAACGAAATAGAATAATGTTATAGATGCATAATTGTAATTTAGATACTTCTTGGAGGTCCGGATGAACTGCGTTCTTGGATGTAGTCTATAACTAGGCATGTTAGCCTGCAAGTAACCGAATGTTACTGGATGTTTTATGATGAATATATGATGATGCAGATGTCTGATTTTGCATTTTCTATATTTTATGTTGTTGTTTCCATTGTATTACTCTTGTAGAATGCTCTGGACCATTCTCTTTGAGGATCCTTGGGGTCATGGCTACGTCAAATGGTATCAGAGCTAGTTGCAAACCTTGAGACATTCCTTTGAGTGAACAGATTGCCAATTTTAGGCAATTGCTTGTGTGTTCAATAGATCATCAACAGAGAGGCAATTGAAACCTTGTAGTCAAATCACCAAGTTGAGGAAGTTGCACCAAAGCAAGGGAGGAGATTCTGTCGAGAAGGATGAACCCTATAAGGGTAGAGCAGATGATGGAGGATTTCAAGAATGAGATGAGGAATGAGATTCAAAACACGTTGGCTAATTCGTAGGGAAATCTGAAATTGAAGGATGAGTATGAAGAGGCAAGAGAAGAGCTTGAGGCCGACAAAGAAGAAGGACTAGAAGATGAGGGGGAGAAAGACTTATTAGAGTGGTGACGCAAGTGAGTAAAGTTCATAAACTTGAGCTTTCTAACTTTTTGAGTTCGTTGAATATGGAAGACCTGCTAGACTGGATTAGAGAGTTAGAAGACTACTTTGAATTTGAAGATGTTAGGGACCCGTAGAGAGTCTGGATAGCACAAACTAAGTTGAAAGGGCATGCTTCTTTATGGTGGAAATAGTTGTAGAAAGATAGAGTGGAGAACGCTCAGATGAAAATCACCTAGTGGAGGCAAATGGTTGTGAGGTTGAAGGCTAAATTCATTCTGGGAGACTATGAGTTGGAGTTGTTCAAAAATTTGCAGAACTTGAAGAAGAAGGACATGAGTGTGAAAGAGTATACAGAGGAATTCTACAAGGTGATGATCAGATCTAAACATCAAGAGATGGATATAGAGAAGGTGGTTAGATACATAAATGGACTTTGATTTAACATTCAGGATGAGATGAGTATGTTGAATATTTCTACAGTTGAGGAGGCTTATCAATATTCTTTGAAGGCTGGAGATAAAGTGAGAAGAAGACAATAGAATAACTCTAAGGGAAGAGAGAGGCATGCATATAGAGGGCATATGAGTGGTAGTGTGGAGAAGAAGACTTTTGAGGAATTGAAATATAAATGGAGTAAAGAACCAGATCAGAAGACATAGAGAAAAGGTAGTGGCAGTGGCAATAGAGATTTTTAAGGTAGATGTTTTAAGTGTGGAGAAACCAGACATAGATCTTTTGAGTGTAAGAAAAGAATGGCAAGGAATTGCATGGCAAATGAGGATCGTGAAGCTAGAGTTACCAGAAAGAATGTGTTATAACTAGAGCAGGGAGAGTCCCTTTTGTTCAAAAGAGTCTTGATGGAGCAGAGCAGTGAAGATACCAGACCTACTCAAAGGAAGAATCTTTTCCAAACTATTTGAAAATTAGGAGGGAAGTGTTGTTGGGTTATTGTGGATAGTGGAAGTACTAATAATCTAGTATCAGAAGAGATGGTAGAGAAGCTTGGCTTGAAGAGGCTTGTGCATCCTAGCCCTTATAAAGTGAGTTAGTTGCAAGATGATAATAAGGTGGAAGAGAGAGATAAGTGAGAGAAGGATGGGCAGAAATTTACTTTGGCTTCTTTAAAGGAGAAGGCGAACATAGTGAGGAATTTGAGTCTTGGGAAGAATTGCAATGCTGAGAAGTAGGTTGTAGGGGTTGCACCAAATGGTGGCATGGATTTGCAGAAGGATCTAGTGGATAGGTTTGATAGCAAGGTGGTATTGGATGATAGTAAGGTTAAGGTGATGGTGGTAGACCAGAAGAAATCTTGTGGTAGAAATAAATCAGAGTTGCAAAAGAAAGAAAGCAACAGTTAGAGATAGTGTGTGGGTATGAAGAAAGTAAAGGGATATAAAGAGAAATAGAAGCTAGAGAATATGGTTGAGGTTCCGAAAGAGGCTAGGAAGAAGTTTGCAAACAAGGAAGATATTTGGATCAGAAGTAAGCATGGGATCTATAGCCCAAATCCTTTTCAATGTTCATGAGTTGTCTATCATGAAATATCTTTTTCTACCTAGGGTGTTTGATGCAGGAGGATCCTCGGTCTATGAAAATCTCACATTAACCAAAAATATTTTCTTTTAGTTTTGTTCTTGTTGCAGTTTCTGTGTTACTTTCAGTATATTGTGGTAGTTGTTCCTTTTTCATTGCGGATCAAATTTATGGTTTCCTAGCGTATTCATGTTCCTTGTTCCAAATTTCTAGTTAATTTGGAATCTTTTTTGGCAAGTTATTCCTTCTGAAGTGTCTATTTCTTGGTTTCGAAGCAGTTTTGAGCTTATTGTCTATGTTGGATATTTCTTCTTGTACGAAGTGATTCTTTGAATTGCAGAATAATTTGTCACCACACATGATGTTCTTAGGTCCTTGGTCAACCCTCCTTTGTGGTCTGCAATTCATGTTTGTTCTTGGCGAATGATATCTTAACATTTTGGAGCTGACCTATTTTACACGTTTCATTTTCTCGTTTTGGAGAATGTAATCTTTTGTGGCCGACCCAAAAGTGTTTCAAATGATATATATATATATATATATATATATATATATATATATGTTCTTGTATATGATCATTTGGGAGATAGCAAAATAGCATGATGTTCTAGATGCATAATTTGTAATCCGGATACTTCTTGAGGCTCGGATGCACTGCATTCTGGGATGTAGTCTATAACTGGGCATGTTAGCCTGCAAGTAACTAGATGTTACCAAATGTTCTATGATGAATATATGATGATGCGGATGTCTAATTTTTTTGTTTTCTATGTTTCATGTTGTTGCTTTCATTGTGCTACTCTTGCTGCATGATCTAGACTATTCTCTTTGAGAATCCTCTGATTCATGTCTACGTTAGGAATACCACTAGCTCTAAGACCCGCATGCTCTTATCGGAATCTATCCTACTATCTATGAGGTATGACTAATGTTCAGTGTCATATGATCCTTGACTATTGTCAATGTCAAGCATGGATAAAATTATCTCTTTATGGGTCATAGGCTATCCATCGGTGATCACCTCAGATGGAGAAGGGTAGTCTATGCATTAAGGTATACAGCCTCTACCTAGACCCTCATAGGACCCTTACTCCTTCTATAGTCATAAAAGATAGCACCTGTACCTTTCTTAACACTCTTTGGAAGAGAGGTTCCTAAATTAGAATAAGTAGGTTCCTACTTAGCCATCTCTAAGGATAAAATATCAATTTTGGTATTGTTTGACATGAGAGTTTCATAATCTATTTAATCCCTAGTTGCTAGGTTCTTATTAAACCAAGAAGATTCTTTGTTTCTAATAAATCCAATAAGGTAGTCAACCCACAACACAACAATGATGGTTTCTTCTACCATTTTCTTGCTTGGAAAGGTATTGGAGTTGTTCTATGTTTATATTTCAACTATGAATTGGGTTCAAAATGTGTTTTAAGAAAGGACATGTTTTCTCAATGCCCCTTAGTTGAAGGTAATATCAACTAAATCCTCCATTTTTAGATCAACCATAATTCAAAATTTATAAGGTAGTAATCCTTTATCAAATTCATATGTGCACTAGATTAACTATTTTATGACTCAATATACCATTTTAACTAACCAAGACCGATTTAAAAACTCACTGCTCACACCATAATAAATTACAATTTCCATTACAATAATCAATCTAGTTCATGCACTTGGATTATTCACTAAGGGTCTAACAATATTGGTAGGGCAAGACCATTAAGATAGAATGTTTTTGGTATTGTGAATTTACTCTTTGAGTATTTCCTATTATAAAGTATATAAGTATTTTTAGTGCCATCTTATACAAGGCAATCTTGATTTTATTTTTAAGTTGACGTATTTAATTTCATCATACCACTTCATTACTTAATTCCAATAGTTCAAAAAAGTATATGCCAATCTATGCAACTAAATATACAATCCTCCCACACATGAGATCTAAAAAGTGATACATCGTGAAATTAGTTTGAAAGGACAAAGTTGTTTGAACTATGTTATTTCAACTAGCTTATTAGAAAGGTTTGATATTAACGTTTATGGAGATATATTGTAACTCTACAAAAGTAATTGGGTAAAAGCACAAACTTGTGTCATGTTCCAAGCCAACTTATCAGCACAAATGAATTTAAGTATTTCTAAATAAAAATTAATTTTAGTCAAACATATGATCTATATAGATTCATTATAGCTAATTTATATATGGGCCACAACTTTTCCAATTGGAAACATCCACTGAATGTATATTTTATACCACTTTGGGTCTATTTAACAAAAAAAAAAAAAACTTGATGTTTCAACAATTCTTACTCTTATAAATAATATTTTTTCTGAAATGTAAAAATACCCTTTTATAGATCTATAAGTGAAATTTCCAATATATATATATGTTTTAATATTTTAATTAGTTTTTATATTAAACATTTTATTTTTATTCAAAGTAGATCATCAGCACTAAAACATAAGGTTGATTATCTTGTCAAGGAAAAATACTAGAGTTTATTTAAATTTTTTGAAAAAAATATTATGCAATAGAAAAAAGAATCTATGTCAAGATGATATGATTCTTTTCTAATTTGGACATATAATTTAGAAAAAAGGTGGCAGCAGTTGGAAAGAGTTATATTTCAGCACACACAACTTTTCAAATTTATTTAAAAATATATATTTATAAAAAATAGTAAAAATTATATCCATGCACTAAAGTTTCAAGTTATCAATATACACAAAAAAATTGAAGAAAAAAAGGTAAAATTTACTAAATAAAGTGTGTTGGCTTGTGTAACTTCAATTTTAGCATTTTATCAGCAACTAAATTATAGTGTTTACTTTATAAAAAAAACTACATTCAAATAATTTTTAATTTTTTTGTTAAAATTACAAACATAAAATAGACAAAAGAATATAAATTTTATTAGTTTATATCATTTCAAAATTCAAAACATATATTTCACTTTTTATTGATTTAATTTAAAAAGTTGAATCAACATTGACCATTTCCTTTATAAAAGTGTGATACAACTTTGTACTTTTTCCCAATTATATGCCTAAATTTTAACATGATCTAGCTCCAAAATTAACACCTCCCAAATTCATGATTGTAGAGAAAACTATACATGAAATATTAAAATTTATATTGAATTTATTTAATTCTATTATTCATTAATATGGATAATATGTAACCAAACTCAATCTATTGATGATGGAAAATTTAGAGATATGATGCACAGAGAGAATCAATAGCCAAAATGTATGGTTTTAAACTATCTTGCATATGGAAATTCTGATATTATAACTAGGGTGTTGCAAATAATGGGATATGGACCTCGCAATTTAAGATTTTTTTTAAGTCGAATACATAAACCCACAACACCCAACATTCAAAATAAAATATTTAATTATTGATATTTAAAATTTTATTCATTAGACCATAATAGAAACCAAAAATTCAATTAGAATAAGTGAAACTAGATGAATGGAGTCCTAGGGTTTTCCAATGCTTGAACCTACAACTTTCTTCCTTTCTCTCCACTTTGGCTCCAATCCCTCTTGTTTTCTTTTTTCCTTCCTAGCACAAAATGAATACAGATAATTTGAATTATGATGGGTTGTAGGGTTTTTAAGCATGCTTGACATCATAATTTTCTTCCCTTTTCTAACAATACAAGCCTTTATAGGTATGAATGTCGTAACATTTTAGTGGTACAACTCTCCTCTTTGTCCTGCACTCATCTCTTCCATTTCTTTGGCCATGCTCATTTGCTTTTCCTATCATGTGTTTTGGTGCCCAATACCTTCTCTGCTAAATTATTTTATTGTTGTGCCAAATTGATACCCTTTTGTGTATTTCCTTCAATATTTTTACTTGTTTTATTTATTTCCTTCCCTCATGCATTCGATAGCTTGACCATTTATTAACTTAACTTTTATTTATACTTTGCACTCCTTCCCTACACATTATAGATTTAATTATTTATATATGTTTCTATTTATTTATTTATATATATTTAAATTTATATTTGGTTGTCATTTACAATTAATATATTTATTATATATTAAATTTATTTTATTATTCTTTGGTAAGTTTATTATTATTCAACGCCTTTATTTAACAAAGACATAGAGAGGATATTATTAGTATTTACAGACATAACTAAACCATGGCGATTGAAGAAATGTCTAGTGTCTTAGTATTAAATAGTAGTGCAAACAATTCTCTCTAGACTCACTTATCTTTCTAAGGAGATTATTAAATATTGCAAATTTAATTTAGTTAGACTGTGAAAATCTATATTATTGACAGGGTAACCAAAGACCTTGACACATGAACAATAATTGACAACTTGTCTATCACCAATGAAACCACAAAATCTGTTTCATATTGCACTCTTGTACCTACAACCAACAATAAACCTCACAGAAGTCCACCTACATGATATTAATCAGGGTTAGTCTAAACAAAATAAATGCATTAAACTATAGATAAATATAAAAATAAATAAATGCATTAAACTATAGATAACATAATAAAGATAATATACAAGTACCTGGAAGGAGAGTGGGAGCAAGCAAAGGAGTCTAGCTAGGGTTTCGTCTGAGGAAGCAAAGGAATCAAGTGATGGGGGAGAAGATGATGAGGCAGATGACCCTGTTTGGGGGGTTCGTTCTACTTCTCCCTTTTTCTCTGCTGCTCTCTTGCCATGGGGATCTCTCTATAGGAGCGGATGCCCCTCTGTTCTTCATGGGTAGGGAGGCCATCTCGTTGTTGGATATATGGTGTCCAATTACAAGCGAAGTAACAAATCTTGTTTTTTGACGAAGGAAGCGAAGGATTCAAGCGATTGGGTCGATGGAGGTGTGGTTGAAGACCCTACTTGGAGGTCTCACACTGCCTATCCCTATAGTCTTGATGTTATTTTGTAAAGGGGCTACCTCTTTTTGTGCTTGGGGTCCTCTGTTTTTACCCAAAGTCATCGAAGTGGCTGGGGTTTTCAGTGTTGTCCTTCTCAATCTTTGACTCGCTTGGTGCAACTGTTCTAGTCGATCCACTATAGTAATGAGTGGGAAAACGTCAAGAGATAGGGTTTCATTGACAAGGGAAGAAGGAGATTGAGAAGGAAAAGAAGATGATGAGGAGGAGGTGAACATTGCGGTGGATGGTGTGGTTTTAGGGTTGTTTTCTACTCGGTTTTCTTCTCAATCCAAGCCCTGTGGCTTTGGCAAAGTGTTTTTTCTTAGTCCTTTTCGGTTGTTTTGGCTTCGTTGGGAGTTTGGGTGGCAAACTGGCTATGGGTTGGTTGGTATGTATGTTGTTGCTTTTGCCTTGGGCCTCTCGTTGTCTTTTTTATATCCAAAGATGGTGTTGTGGCTTTCCAGGTGGAAGAGCTTGGTGGGTATGGCTATTATGGCCTATGAGCAGTATATGATTGATAGTTTTTCTGTGTGGACCCTATATGCTCTCCATGTTTATTTCTTGTTGAGGGTTTCTTCTATTTCTTCTCCTACCCACGACCATGGGTTTCCTATTGAGGTGGTTTTCTCTCCTATGGAGGTGGAGTGGTTGCATGGTTTTTGGGTGGAGAATGGGGATTCTGGACAACTGATAAGCGCTCTTTCCATTCCTATTGAGGTGGTTCTCTCTCCTATTGAGGTGGAGAGAAGGTATTTTGGTGCTTTTCATCTTTTGTAGATTGTATTGTTGGTTGAGGGTGTCTTAAAAAACCCCCATGGTGTTGTTTGCAGAAGGTTTTGGGTACCTTTTAGTGTTTGGATTTTGAAAGGTGTGGTTTGATTTTACCGTGTTCTTATTTTCACCCTTGTTTTGATTTTGTCTTTTGTTTGGGGATATTTGAGTGTCTTTATCCCCCTAATGGTGTTTGATGATCCTATCCTTTGGGTTGTTATGATTGTTTCTATCTTTGTTAGCCCTATTTTTGGCTTCCCCCCTTTTGCTTATTTATCGGTTGCCATCTTTCTCCTGTCTTAGCAGCCTCATTTTTCTCTGGTTTTTCCTATAGAGGTGACCCTATCTTCTTTTGAGGTGGAGATGGATGGTGTTGGAGATAACCTTTCTCTTATTGAGGTGGAGTTGGGTGTTGTGGTTGTTGTTGGGAGGTGCTAGTGGGAGGCTGATGGTGCCCTATTTCCTGGTTGTATGGGAACAGAAGGTAGTCTTATAATTGGTTTCTCTCTTGTATCACCTACTGAGGTGGTGATTTTGGAGGGTATTATGTGCTTAGCTCTACTTATTCTCAAGATCAAGGCTATGGGAGCCTATCAAAAACCCATTTTTTCAAGTTGTGGAGACTTGTAAAACCCACTCTCAAGGTTGGGGTCGCCTGGAAATACCATATATTTTTTTTGTCTCTCAGGGATAGGCTGGATGGTAGTAGTTTTCAACAACCCAATTTGGCGAGTGTTTGTTTTTGGTTAGGGTTATGCTTTGGGGTATTTTGTGTTGACAAGAAAATGCTTCGGAAGAGATTAGTGCTTGAGGATTGTTTAGGGGTTGTCATTGATGGCAACTCTAATTAGTAGTGTCATCCAGTATATGCAAATTCATCCTACTGGAAGTTTTGCTTAAGTCTGGAAGGTGGAACACAATGTTCGATAGAGTATGAGTACATTAAGAAGAATTCAATTTTTGGTGCACATTTTTGTTTGTGGTGGAAGAGGTAGTCGATTTGTTTGTTGGAATTGCTTAGTTTGCAATCCTAGCCTTCGATGTTGATTCTTGTGCAAGTTTATTGATCTGGTATCTGGTATTTCAGGAAAAACAAAGTTATTTTAATGTAACGTGTTATGTGGAATCTTCGGGATGATTTTGTTGATTGGTGTCATGTTCATGGTTGTTGTACGAACTTATTTGAGGCATATTATCAATCTATTTTGGTTCGCATGTGTATTGGTAATTGGATTGAGCCGACTTATTGTTATATGTTTCATCTTTCTGGAGCTGACATGTTAGTGACCTAATCAAGTGACGCAGATATATAAGATCGATATATATATATATATGAGCATTTTGTGATTTGAGTGTGATGTGAAAATATTGTATGAGCATCTATGTGCAATTTCACATGTGCTATCCTTGTATTTACGCTCTGGTATATGACAGAGCAGAGTAGAACAAAGCAGTTTGCCAGAACAGTGGAAGAAGACTCCTTGTGCTTAACCAAAACTACATTTTAGAATTTTTAGATTTTATTCATCAATTCAAACAATCAATTACCATTTGTAATCATTTGTAGGACAATGGGTCCTCTGGGGGTTGGAGCCCTCTCTTTTTGTAATTGAGCAGTGAACTCCAGGCAGTGTGCTTGAATGCATGTGCTTTCCCTTTGTAATATTATTATACTCCCGATCACAATATTATAATATTGTAGGTCTCAATCTCACTGTGGTTTTTTCCCTTTCCGAGTTTTCACGTAAAAATTCTAGTAGTATGGTTTTATGCTTGTGTGTGTTGAGTTCCCGCACTTTACTTTTATTCATTTGCATCTAATGGTTTAAGAATTAGTTCAAGAAAGTTATAAATTGCAAAACACTGATGTTCAGCCTGCTTTGAAATGATCTTTGAAAAGATGGCAATAGTTCTCAGCTTAATAAAACACAATAGCCCATCAAATCTATCAGCTTGAACTACATGGCACAACGTCGTTTGAAACTATATAGGTAGACCCCTTAATATTTTGCAACATGGCCCTCCAAACAACCCAAAAAAAATTGTCAATGCACTGTCGTCCATTGAATTCCTATTAGAGTGAAAAGGGCCACGACCAAATTGGAGAATAAGAAACTTAAACCTTGATCTTTATCGTTCAATTGTTCGCTTTTAATTTTTACAATCGATTGTGCACGTTAAGATCAAAGAGCAGTTAAAACAAGATTAAAAGCTTAAAAAAACATATAAGATTGTAAATTATGTGGTTCACCATTAAACGTTATATCCATGGAAAAATAGGACAATCTATTCTATTCATTGTTACAGTCAGGCCTAGAATTTGACAGGCTATATGGCCGTTTTTTCACTTTTGGACCGTAAATGACAACTTAAAAAATTACTGGACCGTATACATTGACATGCTATTTTTTTGTAAAAACGTATATATGACACTTCAAATTATTAATAAACTATAAAATATTATAATAGGTAATATATATATAATATTTTAATTTAAAATATTGATATATATTATTTAAGAATGTTTATTATAAAAATATAAATTTATTTTAAAAAAGTAAGATATATTTGTTTCTAATTTTATAATGCTTTAATATGAATTTTCAAAATAATTTCTATTTTCTTAAGTGAATTTAGAAACTTAGTCAATTTATTTTTTAAATATTTTTAAGAAGATTGTCTCAAATATCGATTTAGAAACTTGTTATAACTGAAATACTAAAACATAGTTGTTTCTATTTTCTATTATAAATATGTATTATGTTATTATTCTTTTTATTTATCAATAAAATGTAAGTTTGTAATTGTATGACACAAAGAAGATTTTTTTTTGACAATCAATATTTTTTTTAAAACGTCAAATGAATGACATTGAAACTACCAAACCGTCATAAAAAATTGATATGACAGGTAAGGGTGACCGTCAAATTCCAGGGCTGGTTACAGTAGATATAGAGTCAATATCTAAGATATATACAAATGCTTTTGCTTTTCAAATATGAAAAGTCATCAGAAAGACGATTAGTAATATTCCATTGACTGTTAGATTTCACCTACTCAAAAAAAATTCCCACTTGAAATCAAATCCATACAGCTATATAGAGAGAGCTATGTAGAGTGATATCCCCTGCTTTTTCAATCTTAGTGCTACATTGTAGCCAGGCCCTAAGAAATTATGTAAGATTTTAAATTCTCTAAATTCTGTTCAAACAGGCTTCCGAGGAGTTTCTCCAAGCCATATGTGGAATCAGGAAAACTTAGTAGTTGAGCATCGTCGGCTTTAAACCTCGAAACAATTTAGGAATTATCCACATTGTCTTCTGTCACAAGACGAACTCTAATATCAACGCCATAAAGATTATTAAGATCCTCCAACTAAGAAAAGCTCTCTTATAATCTGACCCAAACATTAATATCAATGACCTGAATTAAAATAGTACCACCGTATGCAGTGTATCGTACTTCAACTTTCCAAAATGTTTCATTCCAGTATAAAAGCTCTCCTCAGTTTGATACTCAGGAATTACGTTGAAATATATTACATGTTGCAGTTAACTTAACTGGTCTGTAGTAAGCTTCCCCATTGCCTCGTCATTGGGAGCCAGAACATTGAAAAAATAGCCAAATTTGCCATCTCAGAGGCCATTGGGATGAAATTCACTAGGATATCAACCATCTCAATGTGGCTACCAAATGTTTCAGACCTCACTTAACAATTTTCCCAGTGATAATTTCGTCCGCTGTCCAGGTAACCAGAAGATTTTCACAGCTGCCTTCTGGGACCTTGATTGATACTTGGGGTTCATTAGATCAATATCAATACTCCTCACAACAACGATAACCAAATTTCCTGGTGAAAGGGCCAAACCATAGCAGTAATCAAACACGTGAAGCAAGATGTAAAAGGTACTCGAAAAAGAGAATTCCTATGAATGATCATGTTGAAGGTGATGCATGAGCTTCACCGTCATGCACTGTTATGCTGATTGTAGTGCTTAATTTGACAGTCAGTTTATGTTAAGTTTTCTTTTTAGATAATTATCAATAGTATTTGTTTTTAGAACTGCCAGTTTAAAATGCTATCTATGGATGAAATGCATGAAAATGTGCATAGAGTTTTGTAATAGTTATCTCTGCTATTATTTAGCTGTATGATTACAGTTTAATTTTAGGGACTATGAGGTTTATAAAAGGCAGTCTTCTTGGTGATTGCAGCCTGTTATGAGAATGTATAAGTCTGCAATGGATATGAAAGACCTCTTACTGGGGCAGTATGTAATCCATTGGAGAAGCTAAATGAATGAACAGATTTATTTGTATGTTAAATTGATTTGTATTTGCTGTATCTGTTTGTGTGAAAAACATTCTCTGTTTCTGGTTATTTCCCCTGTTTTTAAAAACTACAGATCCAACTGCGAACAGGATTGTCCTGGCTCACATTCTCTGTTTCTGGTTATTTCCCCTGTTTTCAAAAACTACAGATCCAACTGCGGACAGAATTATCTTTGATGCAGCTATATAAGCAACGTCCATCGAATGCCCAGGAAAGACCTATAACAACTTGATCATGTGCCTCAAAGTGACCTGCCTTGAAATCTTTGTTAATAAGGAGCCCACGCTCGTCGAGACCCACATCGGATGATAAACACTCTGCACACTCGGGCGGCCTCCACCTGTCGACAAATACAAATTGAATACAAGAAAACAAATTAATGAAAACCCAAAACTCTTGTTCTTCAGAGCCCCGTGCCGGGCAGTCACCATTAAAAACGTAGCGTCCACAGAAATATCGCGTTCCTCGAACCTTTCTTCTAAACCAATACTCATGTAACTGCGGAGAAACCCTAAAGCTTACAATATATTCTGGCAAGATATGTGTGTTCATGTGGATACTTCAGACGATGTATTGCCTTGGATTAGTAAGATCAGTAAGATCATCTATGCTAGCATCGAATTCTTCATTACTAGGATGACATTGCCGTGAGCTAGGTCTCACAAGCTCCGTATTCCCCAATATTACGCGACACAACACCATGTGCTGTTCGCCATTTTCGTCAACATCAGAGTATGCCGTACCCAGATACGAGCAATTTACAGGTGCAAGGTAGACTACTTTGCCAATAGCTACACCATGTTTCGGGGTCATAATTTGTCCAAAACCATGCTTCGCTCGAGAACAAATTTACTTCATGTCATCTATGGTTTGGGTTTGATCCGAATTATGGATTCGGACGACAACACCTAAGTGAGAACCTGTGGTATTGTGGATGAACAAGATAGTACAGAATTGAAGTAAGCCAAAAAGTGATCTATTCCATTCAAAAATCCAACATATAGTAGTTCATGAGATTCCAAGGGTCACAAAAACCCCTTGAGAATCGAAGCCCACTAGTCACATTTGTTTATTACATAATAAAATAAAAAAACTTCGAAAATTTCAAAAAAACTATATGAAATTTTATCTTAACTTTAACTAGGCGTAACTTTCTGCTTGGGACTCGAAATTACGAGTTGTTTAACTCGTTGGAAAGGTCTCCAAGAGTTAGGAGCGAAGTCCTATAAGAACTTGCTTATGTCAACATTTTAAAGGACAGACCAAACTTTCAAGGGCTGAAAATGCCTCGAAGGCCTTCAAAATTGACAATTACTAACATATAGAAAAACTAAAAAATATATACAAAAATATTTCAAATTTTCTTCTGATCAGGGTTCCTTTCTCCTCCAACGCCCCTACCACTCTCAGATAGACCTCATTCACAATATCATCAAGTGCAAATCTTCATACCTCTGTGTTCACCAAAGCATGCAAACAGATTGTTGCTCCTCCTGCCAAAAACTGTACATTATGCAGCAGAACTTCGAGTAAAGATCTTGCCAGATCTCGAATTACTTACCCCTTTATTTTGTTTTTCAAAGGAGCTGAGTTCAATTGTACATGTAGTGAAAGCTGAAACCGCCTTTGTGTTGGATTGCAACAACAATAAAACAAGGAAAAAAACAAGAAAACAAATCATATCTCAGTTCTTTTTAGAAAGAAAATAGTTTTATCTTTTAAAAAGAAATTTCTAATCTCTTTAAAAGAATAAAACAAGTTTTTTCTATGTTAAGTGATGATTGTTATCTTGAAGATATTATTTATGTCTTGGTTGCCTTGAAGGCAAAGTAAGAGCGAGAGTTGAGGATTGCAGATTGCAAGAGCAGTGTTTTGAATTGTAGATTGCAAGAGCAATTGTAAGTTTGATGTTATTGCAAATTGTAAGAGCAATTGTTGAGATTTGTAAAATTGCAAGAGCAATTATGATAGCAACAGCTGTGTAGCTTGTTATTGTTTCTCCGAGCAATAAAATTACCAATACCTTACCCCGTGGATCCTTTCTTGATATTTTGTCAAGGTTTTAGCACGTAAATCAACTTCTTATATGTTGTTCTATTTTTCATTTAATTCTCTATATTATTTCTTCACAACTAATTTGTGCTGCAATATTTTAATCTTTTGGGTTTATGCTTTCGCTTCCACAACAAGTGGTATCAAAGCAATTATTTTTGTAGCAACTGTATTAGGATTTGGTGTTGAGTTTTGCAACATCAAATGGCAAAGGTTTCGAATGCAAGGTTTGAGGTGAAGAAATTTAATGGAAAGAATAACTTTGAGCTATGGAAGCTTAAGATGCATGAGTTGTTAGTGCAACAACAAAAGGCATTGGTAAGGAAGTTAAAGAAACTTGTAGATGTGTCTGATGAAGACCAAGAAGATCTAGCATTGGTTATTTTCAATATTGTTAGAGAGGAAACAACAATAGTCTTATGGAGTAGAATGGAGTGCTTTCGGTGCGTTCATGGTTTTAGCCCATGGTTATATGAAAGCATGAGATGATTAGCCTTTGGCTGGATCTAAGCATTTAATTTTGTTGCTAGTTTGATTTTTTATAGATGCTTTGAAACAAGAACTTCAGATTTTCTTTTCATCATATAAACTCAAACTATTTTAGTGCAATTATCTAAAAAAAGGAACAAAATAATTTGATCCATCAATTGATGTTACCTCTGTGGGACCAAAAATAGTTGAATGCACTAGCTCCAATAGTCGTGTTTTCTTGTCATGTTCTTTGGTAGGGAATATTTTCCTCCTTTCTTTGTCATATATACAATGCTTACACGTCACCAAATCTACTGATTTCAACCCCCAAAGATTATCCATTTTGTGCACAATCTCAAGGCCTTGCTTGCTCATGTGAATAAGCCTTTTGTGCCAAAGCTTCGAGGCACTATCTGTAATTGTCTTCACAACTCCCAATTTAATGTGACTCTCTAGCACATATAAGTTCTTGAGCTACCCCTAGCAATTACCAAGGCACCTTTTGTCACTTTCCATCTACTAGATTAAAAAATGACTCTACATCCTTGAGAATCTAATTGCCTCGCTAAAATCAAATTATTTTTGAGTTGAGGGACAATACCTATCATTTCACAACAACCAACTAAATTTCCATTTGTTAATTTCAATAAAATATCTCCTTTGCCAATAGTATCACAACATTTATTATTACCAAGATAAATCTTATCAAAATTACCATTTTGAAAGTTTTTGAAATATTTTGTGCACGAAGTGATATGAAATGATACTCTCAAATCCAACACCCAAACATCTATTGTCAATTCTCTTGTTAGAATAAGAGCATCAATGCCATCTTCATACATGTTTCATAACCAATCCCAAAGACCTTTCACTGTCTTCTCTATTGCAACATTAAAAGCACATTGTTGGAGAGATAAAGAATTATGGTCGCCACCACCTTCTTGACCATTTTCTCCCACTCTTCATTAGACAACACAATCAACCTCTTTTCCTTTCCTTCTAGTGTTATTGCAAGATTCTTTTGCACAAGCAAATCTTCCAGCTATAACTTCCCTATTTGAAAGTTTTGCCTTGAGAATTTCTCAATTCTCCATTTATCTGTCTTTTCCATTCTCCTCAACTTCTTAACAAATTTTTAAACAACTTCTCTTAAGAACTGATACTAATTGTTGAGATCAAAGAGTAGAATAAATAAGCATAAACAACAAAACTAGACAATCTAAAAAATGAATAACGTAGTAAATTACATTGTTCACCATCAATGGGAACGAAGGGCAATGTATTCTATTCACTATTACAACAAATACAAGGTGAATATCTAACATATATAAAAATGCTCTTACTGTCCAAATATGAGGAGTCACCAAGGAAATTATTAGTAATAGTCCAATGACCATTAGACTTCCCATACTCAACATTTCATTGCATGTATTCCACATTGCACTAGCTAGCATTCTCCACACCTACTGAAACATATATTCCACATTTCATTTCAAAGCGCATTGAAAGGGTAGTTGATGGGCCACTATCTTTGACAAAGATGAATTTTACAATTTGATTTGAATCACAACAATGAACAAGCAATTCTGTAAGAGTTTGTTTAACATGGCTAGCGATAATAAAATACTCTAATAACTCTCTATGTAGGAACTTTTGCATAAATTCTCACTTTAAGAAATCAAGAAGTAGCTTCCTTAGCTCTTTTTCTTTGTCCCTAATTTTACTCAAAAATTTGTTTATGTATCTAAATGTTGGGTTGCATGTGTGAATCAAGTAGATTTCAAATGTGCCAAGTGCATTGAGTGGTATATAATAAACTAGCAACAATAGTGATAGACAATCCAATAAATGATGTAGAGCACCTTATTCAAGATGAATTCCTCGAGTGACTATGCAAGCAGAATGAATTGTCACCTCCTCATTTGACATAAACACTCATATTCCTCTTTATTAGCTTCCTCAAATATACTTAATTATGTTCTATAGGTAATATTTGAGCTTTGATCATATTCTTTCTCTACTTCAATCTTATTTTTGTCCTACATAACATTATTTGCTTCATCTTTAGGTTTCTTTTGATCAATATTTGAGTGATAATTTTTCCGTTCCCCAATTGATGTGCATTTTGTGGTGTATTGTTACTTTTCTACTACAGAACATGAAGTAGAAAGTCAATAGAAAACTTCTTTTTGGCTATAGAGAATATGTAACACAACAAGCAAAAGGCACTAAAGCTTGTTTTAGAATGAAACAAAACACACAAAAAATGCTCTTTCCGCAGAGAAATTTCTAGAAAATCACTCCATAAAACTATGACAAGTGATTTGCCTCAAGATTCTAAACAAAATGTGTCATGTTGTTAGTGATGACCATGAGGAAAAATTGGTAGAGTTTGCTGGAAAAATATTAGGAACCCTTCCAAAACAAGAATTTGTTTAGAATGAGACAAACCAAAAATATTTTTCTTACAGTTGCTACTTCAATCTATTTATAACAAACATTTATTAAATCAAAAAATTAGACCCTTTAGTTGGATACAAGATTTTTGCATCATTTGAAATGAAAATATTGGTTGTGAGTTAAATGTGATTTGATGGCATATTCAAAATCTGATTTGATTCTAAGATTGGATTTTATTTGATTTGAGCAACTTATATTTCGAGGAAGTTTACTAGGCGAACATTTAACTATCGACTGATAACTAGTGCAGTTTAACAACAATCCACCATAATTTAATATTGCAACACAAGTTTCTAGCTTGAATATCACACTCTAAGTAGCATATCAACTAACTATAGTGGAAAACATAAAATATATAAAAAAAGAAACAAACCTATGCAAGCTAAAAAATAGATATGATGATTATGGACCTAGCATTTAAGAAAAGCACCATGTCTATATTTTCACCATTAATTATTTGCCATGGAGCTATCAATGCCTTTGAAACTTAGTTGTCACCTAGATTCTTTTGGAATCTTCTAGCAAAATTTAATGAAACTATACCAACTAGTATTCTGATGAGGTATACCAAGCAGCAGACCAATTTGAAGGCATGACACAAGTTTTGAGTGAAAACCCCACACAATATAACCTATCGTCTAAAATAATAAAAAAGTATAATAGATTAGGGGAAGCATACCAGTAGTCATTATAGCTAACTTCATGCATCCACAGATCGTAAACGACACATTGGATTTCAACCATTTTTTTGTTGTTTCCATATGTGACTTAACTGCTTATAGCTATTATTTTGGCTTCTAGGTAGTGATGACAATGCAGGATTTGTTATGTGCGCAAGGGTCAAAAAGTGGTCATTTCAATGTGCTACTTGATACCTACTTAAAGATGCCCCAATAATCGTGCACTACAACCACCTCAAAAATGGCCAATACTTATGCACAAATGCCCAAGTAGTCATGCAATATGGGTATTAATAAAGTTGCACAACTACTCCAATTAAAGCCCAAAATATATCCAGAAATTCTAACTACTTGGGGTAAAGTGGGCGGCTATTGGTACATGTGAAATTTATTAATGGGCTTGTAGTTATCATTCTTTTGGTTTCTCTAAAGTTAGTAATTTGAGGGTAGGGTGAGAAAAGAGTGAATGGTAATTGTAACATGGGCGGTAAGTAGTACTCTTCCCCTAGAGTTGAAGTATTGTTATGATCCTTTTATTTTAATCTCAATTTTGACGATTTATTTCCCATATCTTCTACATTATTATTTTTAATTTATATAAGCTACTATTTAAAGATTTATATAAAGAATTATTTTTTTATTTTAAAAATATTATTAATATTGATAATAAAAAATAAAATCTAGGAATTCATTATTTTGTCTTTCTAATCTTTTATTTAATATTTGATTATTTTTTTTTTTTATTTGTTTCCATTCAACAATACATTTTTTACTCTTAAAATTAACAATCAGATTAAATCGTCCACTTCAAAAACATTATTAATTCTGGAAGTCAAATATAAAATCTGAGAACTAATTAACTTTTTCCTTCGTAATCTTTTATTTATTAATTTATCTTGATTTATATTAAATTAAAAATATTTTAAAAATCTTCTTTAAAAATATCAAGAAGATAGCAAAAGTTAATCTAAAAATTCAATTAATTTAAAATAATATCATAAAAGCATTTAATTTCTATCTATGTTACCAGAAACAAGAAACGTGAAACGTGACGGCAACGACAACGCAACGAAAAACAGAATTTAGAAAAGTTGCGCATAAGAAACGGTATTATATATATATATTCTTTTATAAAATCAAAATATTAAAAAAAATAAAAATAAAAAAATTCAAGATACAAACAAATGCTAAATAGATATTAAATACTTTATAGAAATAAACTCATAAATCTCTAAAATACCCTAGGGCGAGGACCTCATCTGTCTGTCCAATGCTCTGTATAATCTACCAAAGAAGGGTTGCTGTAAAAATCTACCAGGGTTTGACGTCATCCGCTACTTAAAAATATATTAAATCTATATGCATGACAAACTGCTGGTTAACTCGTGTAAGTTGTGAGTTAATAGCCTAAAAGGACGCAGCAGACAGTGGCAAGCACAAAAAACTGGCAGATATTTTTGCTACAAACTCCTTCACAGCCGATTGGAACGGTCAGATGGCTTAGAAACGGCCGTTTCAGACGGGAAACCCGTTTCTGCCGTGGAAACGCGAAATGGGGCTTTCCCGTCGCGTTTCTGGTAACTAGGATTTGTATTGACCAATGAAAATAAATAACTGTCGAAATAAAACAGGAATACACAGAAAAAGTAAAGAACAAGATTATGAACAGTGTATGATAACAACAATATCACAGTATTAATAAGCTTTCACATTCCAGCGTTGTCCACAAAATAACAAGAAATGGCTAATACAACCAGCCGAACCATAATAACATAGTACACCAATGAAGTAACATATTTCCACTAGGTAACCCAAAAAAACAGTTCCCTGCTTCTGCTACACTTAACTGTTGTATAGCCAGTTACTCTGTTTCATTACTGATGGTTTGACAGATCTGTATCCTTTGATGGTTTATTTCTAATGTTTTAGGTTAATACGGAAAAACCAAAAGAATCTTATTTCCTCCACCACAGTTATACGGATCTAAAACCATTTCCTAAGTAATTTAGGATCTTAGACTCGTCCCTTCCTTCTCTTCAGTATATTTAAGGAATACTTGTAGCTTTTAATTTAATATGGTAACATTTAACATTTTTGCAGCATATGCATTTTTAACTAGAGCCCGCAATTTTCTTCTACCACTGTTATACAGAGCTGTAAAGGGTACAGATAAACGCATAGACAACACATATTTTGCATATATAAAAACTAGTTGTTATGTACCTTTGCCTGCATCATTAGCGCCTTCCTTTTCTTAGATGAAGTCCTCCATTTCTGTTGCTCCTGACATTGACGCTGTAACAGAGTCCTCACCTCATCTCATCGCTACACCAACTGAATGAAATCTCCCTCCTTTAGTGCTGCAATTACAGTCTCCTCAGAATGAAGAGGGGCCTATTTGTCTACATACTTCACTTCCTTCTAAACTACACTCACTCGGGGCCCGCCCACTGTAAAAGTAAAATTTGAACCGACCCACTCGAATAAAGTATATAATTACTATTGTTGCTTTAGTTACCGATAGGAATAAAGCGTATAATTACTATACTCTCTCTAAAGTAAAATTTGAAGCGACCGATAGGAATAAAGTGTATAATTACTATAGTTGCTTTATTTTAATTTTAAATCGTGTGGTATTTAAAAGATCCCGCCTAAATTATGTCAAAAGCTTATTGTTGCTTTAGTTTACTTTTGAATATGTGGTGTTTAAGAGGTCCCGCCTACATTATGTCAAAAGCTCCCACGTGAAAAGCAATGTTGCAGGGAGAAACTTCCGTAGGTGTGGAGACGATTCACCTTAACCCTCCCTCGACTTTCGCGATCGACGGCTGACATTGTTTGGGGACAATGCAAGACGCTAGAACTGCTGGGCACCGTCGGATCTGAAATCTAAAGAGTTTGAATACGTAAAATTTAACGCGTCGCGAAAGCCGCAGGAATTTTGACAAAAATTACGGGCGGAGGCCAAAGGAGGAATCAAACGAGAAGAAACACTAGCAAGATATTCCACACATTCACTAGAAAGACCATTTCTTATGACATTTGTAAATATTCGGTGTAGAATAAATCTTCCCAAATGGTCTCCACTCGTTTCACACCTTACGATCCCAATGACAGGGTGCCGTACTTCCCATCTAAGTTTTTAGATTACAGATTTATATTTTAATTAAACACATACCTAGGTTGAAAGGATTGTTTTATTTTCAGGTTAAAATTTATACTATAAAAAAAAAATTAAATAGTTTGAAATAATAAAGTATTGTGTTTATGATCTCAATTTTTATATTTTTTATTTTTCTTATATTTGGTTAAAATAAATTTTAAATATTAAAACTTATTTTTTTATGGTCTATGTTACAAAAATATTTTTGAATAAAAAATATATAATATTTTATATTTAATAATATCCTTCTTTGGATTTTTAATGTTTATTTTGATCTTATTTTAAAAAATTGTACATAATAGTCCTTTTAAATTATCTTTATTATATTCTTTTCTCTTTTTCTTTTGTGTTTCAATTGGGAAGAATTTAAAGATAAATAAAACTTTTAACAATTTAGTTAGCCTTCCAAAGGAGGAATAGAAAAGGAGAGAGAGATAGAGAAAAGAGAGGGACAAGGAAAGATAGAGATAGAGGGAGAGAGAAGCAAAAATATAGAAATAGAAAAGAGAAATAGAGAAAAACAAAGATTGACTGATAAAGAGGGGGTGGGATATATAATATAACTGTAGTGTCATAAATTGTAATTTGTTTACAATTTCATGCTCATTTTTGGGCCCCTTTTTAGTGTGCCTCCTTCTAGGTCATTTTCAACCTATTTTGACATTATATCATCCAAATTATTGTCATATGCTCATGAAGTGACCTCATCCAATGTTTGGGTTTGTGCACTCTTGAACCACCTTGCTTTGGCCCCTTTTTGGCTTGACTATGGCATCTAGCATTCTAGTCTGAGTGGACTAAGATTCCTAGCGCCATAGTTCCTCCAAAAAGGCCCAAATCTGAATGTATCTAACTGTCGATTCTTGCCATTTGTGATTTAATCTTGATATTTTGATATGACTATCTAAAGTTGACCTAAAAATGAAAATAACTTGAAAAAACTATATAAAGGCATCATTTTGAATTCATTTCAATCCAAGCACATATCTAGCAATTTCATTTCAAGCACTACATTCTTAATTCCTTCAAGAACATATATAAGTAAAAGGAGCATCAAGCTATAACAATATATCTTCAAGTATGTTTGCATGATGGATTTCGTTATGATTTATCGTGTTATTATATCAACACTTGGAGGACTTATCCAAATATATCATGTTATTTTTAGATTTGTACTTCTATGCTTATTTTTTAATATGTTTTTATCTATTTATGTCGAATATTGTTAGTTTCTTAACATTTACCTATTTCTTGCATCTCCAATTTAATCATATTGAATTAACATTAAAAAAAAAGATAGTGACAGTGCTCAGCTCTCCTATAGGATTGAAGTTGAGCCCAACTCGTTGTTCCCCAATGAAACAATTTAGAATGATTCGTAGTTTGCATTTGTAAGCTAGATTCTATTTTCATACATTTCATTAAATAGTGAACCTAACTCTTTTGACAATTACATACTTTTTGTTTTTCAATTTTAGATATAATTTTTTCATGAAATTTTTATATTTATAGGCATTCATTTCTCAAATCTATTTCTTTTGTGCTTGCATTATTTAAATAGTCATAAAAATTGTATCGTATTATTGGTTATATCATCAATTTAGCATGTGTTATCATTTTAAAAAAAAAAACTTTTTTATTATGTTTTCACTTCATTAGTTCATAACGCATATATTTCATATTTGTGATAGTGACCTAGCCTCCCCTATATAGCTCTATCACTCTCCTAAAGATCCTTCTATACATGAAGACATTTAGAGGCAAGAGAATGATAACGTGAGCACCTTCCTTAAAGATCTCCCTTCTAAGGATGAAGCATTGATGAGTCATGCTTGTCCCTCTCCCAAAATTGGTCATACCCATGAGGATATTTTAGCACAAGAGGATGACACCATAAACACCTTCTTAATGTCACTTTACCTGAACCATGCACCTAAACAACATCTCCTCTAGTGATGGAGTATTGTAACTCAATCTTGATAATCCCTCTCCCAAAGTTTTTCCTACTTATGAGGATACCTTGGAGCAAGAGGATGATATCATTATCAATGTTTTTGATTCTCTCCCTTCAAGATATGAATCTTTTAAAAACAAAGAGCCCAACCAAACTTAAGTCGATACGATTCATGCAAATCAATATGTGACTTGCCTAAACTTGTTTGTTCATCTTCATAAAGATGTCTCTAAAACTCAAAGAAAACTATTCTTAGAGGTCTAAATAATACAATTAAAGACCACCTAAATATATCTTAGACTATGCAATAAAATCAGTTAAAAAGAAAGATGAATAAAAAATGTCACACCAACATAGTTACCATGTAGTAGCTCACACATATAGCACTTGAACCAACAAGCAATTTTAAAATCTTATTCTCACTTCTAAAACCTTTTCTTCCTCAATCCCCTTATCTTTCACAAATATTGGTAAGGAGTATGATCTTGTTGACCAACTTTGTATTACTCCAATTAAGATCTCCCTTTGCGATTTGATTTAAACTTCACCTATATAGCAGAAGATTCTCTAAGAGGCCTTACAAAAGGTAGTTGCATCATCTTCTACTAGACTAAATGATGTATCAACCTCTCTTGTGTTGCAAGGTGTGCGCCCTTGGTCTCCTTGTGTTGTGCAGCACAACACTTGGGTTTGTGACATGGCTCAACCACCCCCCGTTGATTCTATACGTCTAGTGGTTGTATCAGCATTAATAGGTCGATCTTTTGGTGCAACGGTAATCAAACTTGTAACAATTGGTAAGAGGTTCAAACCCCTCGCTTGTGTTGGAGGGGATTGTTGCAAGGTGTGCACCCTTGGTCTCCTTGTGTTGTGCAGTGCAACACTTGGGTTCATGACATAGCTTAATTGCCTCCTCTGGATTCTATAAGTCTAGTGGTTGTATTGAGCATTAACAGGTTGATCTTTTGAACGGGGCTTCCCTGGCTAGGCAATATTATATCACGTGAATTCATATTGGGGGGTTTAATATCTCAAAAAAATAAGCTCAATATATTGCCTATTTGGTGAAAATAGGGGTTTTTTTAATTTGAGCTATGAGAAAATGCAATATATGGTCAAAATAGGGGGTTTTTAATTTTAGTTGTGTATTAAGAGGGGGTGACAAAAAAAGATTTTAAGGCAATATTTTTTGAAAATAAGGGGATTATTTAGTATACCATGAATGCATGTGCTATAACCCAAGTTCACTAAGTGAAGTCCCCATGATCTTTTGGTGCAGTGGAAACCACACTTGTAACATCTTGATCATATGCATGAAACAAAGTTGGATATTGTGCTAAAAAAATGAGTTGCCAACTTTGTTCAAAAGTTCAAAATAAATATGATCCACTCATGATTAGGGTTATCATCAATGGTAAGGAAATGATACATACCCTAATTGATAATTGCTTGGATCTTAATGTTTGTAGAATTAACTTATAACATAAGATCAAAGTGGATACCACCCTTATTCAACCATCTTTGTATTCATGGCTTTGATAACATTGGTAGACAATTTTTAGATACAATCACATTCCCTATTAAAGTAGGTAAGGTGATTTTTCCCATGCCTATCCATGTCATGTCTGATACTCTCACATATAACCTTCTTCTAGGTAGACCATGGATTCATGCTATGCAAGAAGTCCCTTCTATTCCTTATCACAATCTCAAATTCATTTATAATAACAATATGTACACTATAGAAGATAAAAATCCATATAGTGCAATCTAAAACTAAGTAGGATGTATGTCTTCCCTTCACACTATGATTCCCTCTACAACACAATCTCCTATCAATAATTATCTCTTAGAGAAGGATTGGGATCTTTTATACTTTACAACCTCCTTTAAAGGAGAATGCATACTGTAGAGGTGATAATTAGGGTTGTCGCCACTAGGGTAATAAAACCACTTTTTCTTTTAGGAACCAATTACATTAGAGAAAGATATGAATTTGATAGATCTAAGCCTAGTAGAGCTAGATTCTAATCCAATTCCAAGGGTTTTAGATGTGCATTTTCTTTCCCTTCAGTTGAATTGATTTAAATTTGTTGAAGATGTTGAATTTAGGTTAAATATGTGTTAATTAAAATAATTATGAATAAACAATGATCTATAGTCATCAAATGGAGCTACTTGCCTGGAGTTGAGCAATATATGAATGTTTGGATATGTTCCTAGAAGGTTGACCTGAATTGTCGAGACCAAAATGCTGGTCACTCTGGTCCTCCGAACTTTTCATCGTCCAAAGGGGAACTTGTTTGTCTTTGTGAATAATGTTGATCCCAAAAAATGGCATCCTTGTACATGTTTCTTCCACGTAAAAAGAAAGGGGAAATTGTTGGAAATAGAGGTTTGCCTAAGTTGAACCCCAGTTTAGGAATTAACCTTGAATAAATAAATGAAAATAATGAAATAAATAATGGAAATGTATACCTTAGATCTATAATTGTTGATAATTATGCTTTTCTTCTTGAATGTAATCACATGTGTTCTATGAAATGACATGAACATGATAAAACCCTAATCACACACATGCTTGCATATGAATGAGGTAATTTTGCTCCATAATAGTTGAATGGAGAATATGAAACCTTAAAGATCTCTAAAAATGTTTGATGATGAATGCTTCATGGATACAAGGATAGTTGAGGATAGGTATCTTGGAGTCTTAGATTCAATTGGGTTGATTACGTGTCTTTAAATAGGGGTATCTAAGTCATTTACCAATTAGGTTAACCTCCAACAATCATGCGGAGCTACGAAATTGGATTCCCATTGGAGAGATAAGACCCTTGCCCCATTTCAAAATTGGGCCCAACTAAAAGGGGTACCAAAGCACTAGGCACTCTGGTCCAAGACTAGGGTGTGGGTGTCGTGGTCCTTCTCAGAAAGAGATCACAATTAGGCCCTAGGGAGAATTACACCTCTCTAGAAAGTTAATCAATGGGTGTACATGGCATCAAAATGGGCCTAGATAGGAGATCAAGAGGGGACACACTAAAATAGGGGCACAAACATGAGGTGTAAATAGGTCTGGTGATAATTTATGATGTTACATTTAGCCCCCACATTTACAAGAGTATGAGCCTATAAAAATACTCATGGTAAAGTAGATGAAGGAGATGAAAGTGGGGAGCAATTAGGAGAACAATCACAAGGAGTATGAGAAGTCACTAATTTAAAGAAACCAAGCTTGCAATCTTAGGTTATTAACTCACTCAAATGCATACAAGGGCACACAAAAAATAAAAAAATAAAAAAGGCAAATAAAGACAAACAAAGAAAAAAAGGCCAAAAGACAAAAGACACACAACACAAAATCTAAAAACCAAAACAAGACCTCAAGTCAACTAGTCGAAAAGGACTCAATATCAAAATATCCCAAACACTAATATCACTCTTCAAAAATGCCATCTTAAGAACACAAGTGATCACATAAAAGAACATGAGCACACATCATCCATGAACTACAAATAGAAAAGCTATGATCTCATGATTTTAAAGGAGAGAAGCATGGATACACATTCTAGATGTGTTTATTATAGGTGATCCATGGGAAAAAGAATGAGAGAGGACATGGATACACATTCTAGATGTGTTATTTTAGGTGATCCATGTTGCAAAGGAGAGTAGGAGTAGTCTAGTTGTGCTTTTCTAGTTCCACTCACCCTTGTGTGTCTCTACAAGTGATGTCTGGTTTTAGATATTAAGAATCTCATATAAGAGCAACTTATTTTCCTTGATTTTGAGAATGCAACAACCTGTATAAGTCATGAATAAAAATGAAAATGTGTTTGGTTTTGAGAACATCTTGTGTAAGATTTCATTTTATTTTGGTTTCAAGAATGTGTAACCCCGTTTAAGACAAATATATGCTTGGTTTCAAGGATATCTCGTGTAAGTGTTTGTTTTCTTTGGTTTTGAGAATGTCCACCCTATCTAAGACATGATAAATGCTACATATAATTTCGAGCATGAAGAATCTCATGTAAGAGTTTGTTTTCTCTATTTTTGAGAATGAACACCTTGTTTAATACATACAAAAAGATAGTACAATATGGTACAAAGAGGGTGATATGCATTCCCCATTGCCTCCTTAAGATGTTAACATAGCCTTATGTTGATGTCTTAAGGAAGCTATAAATGTAAGGATACCCACCTTCAACGCCAAGGACATAACCTTTTAGGCAATACTGTTCATAAATCCAAGAGGGAATACTCTTACAAGAAAGGATAAGATAGTTGAAAAAGAGATATCTTGCAACAAGTATAAAGAGGATCCTTGGAGGAGAAGAGATCTTCTCTCAAAAGCCATCTACCTCCAAGAGGAGTTCTTGAATAAACATAGCATCTTCTACCAAAAGAAAGGAAGGGGAACAAGAATGCCTACCTTACTCCTATTTCTAGGTGAAATGGATTCTTAATGAAGGATGACACACTTTTGAGCCAATGTGAGGGGTAAGTTTATAATAGATAAACATTGCTAAGTGAAAAAGAGGTTGTAGTCAAGATACACACCTCTTGGATAAGAGATAATATTTGAGAAAACAACAACTTCACAAAAGGAATAACATAAAATCATAAGCAAACACCACTCAACAAAGGAAAAGTGGATCCTTGGAAAGGATATGAGAAAGATCAATGCCCCCCAAGTGTAGGGAGAATAAGAAGCTTTACACAACCTCTAAGGAGAGATTAGACATAAGAAAATGCACAATGTACTCACATGAAGGCATATTCAATGCAAGAAAATACATTAATGTATTTTAAATGTAACTCTAAATAAGAGGTAATGGGTATGTGCAGGATCATGAGGGGCCAAAATGTAGCGATATTCTGACTAAAGTCCTGATTGTTAGGCTGATTGAAAAATATCTATAACTTTCAAATGATATTACATTTTTTGAATTTGAAACATGTGTCACATTCTATTCTCCATATACTATAGGATAAAAAAAAATTGGATTTCATAAAATTTTGACCAAGTTATGGTTGTGAGGCATATGAATTTTTATATTTTTAAAAAGTTATAAAAAATCATAATTAATTATTTATTTTAAAAAAAATACAAAAAAATATGTGTCACATATGTACACGAGTCTTCTACTTATATAAAAAATATTATGATTTTATTATGGTTAGGGTGGGCAAACAGACACCTGCTTCTTATCTGTTTCGTGAAATTTTAGTACTACTGCATTGAAATTCCAAGTTTTTTTTTTTTCAGAAAATAACTAGTAGCTTAGAAACTACATTCATTTTGTTACAAATTCTATTCTTATATATTTTTCAAATAATATTCATAACTTATTCAAATTTTTACATCAAGTTGCCTAACTCTATTTTTTTGATGTTTATTGCCACTTAAGGGTGTGTTTGGCCCACCATGCTCCTACACATACCCTAATCTTAAAAGATAAGGAAAGAATTAGAAGAAGGATCATAAAATCTAGGGCTAAGGAGATATTAATCAGAAGACACATAACATTTCTTGCAAGAAGGGACACTAAAGTATGAAAAATGCAACCCCTAAAGAGAATAGGGTAACCTTATATAAATAGAAGAGATATGATAACATTTTTGAACCCCAATCATAGATTCAATAATTAACCATGTTGGTGCCCCAAGATGATTGTAATTGAGATAGCATCACCTCTTATGACAAAGAGCCCCCAATCAAGTTAACTATTAGAGTCATAGGGTGAGAATCAACATGAAGGGTGAATGAAGTGCTAAGGCACTACTTCACCAAGGAAGAGTGCAAGATCGGTTGTAAGAGTAATGCAAGCCCTATCATATTGGTATTGAAGAAATGTTTAAAATGCTTTAAAATTTATAAGAGAATGAGGCTAACTATGATGAAAAAGACAATTTTCTCATTACCCTCTTTATGCTTAGAATTGTGATTAATTTTAATAAAAAGAAAGACAATATTCTTATCATACTTCATTATCCAAAAAATTCTAGTGGATAATTTCTCTTGGTCATCAATAGGAGTAGGTATTGTCTCTTGTGATTTAGGAAAAGGGTTGTTATAACAAGATGGATTGTCATTTGTGATTTTAATAGTTCCATTATCAACTATTTCTTGTATACTTATTTGAAATCCAGACAATCATTAATGTGATGGTCATGAGTTTGATGATATGAGAAAAAAAGAGTGTTTGAGGAAAAAACACCCTTAGATGGATGATAGGTCTTATGTCTTTCAAGGTAATCCTTAAAGTTTTTAACTCCAAGGAGATCATCCATAAGTGAATCATGATAATGTCATAGACCTTCGGTACTAGTTTGTGTAGGAGGGTTTATAGGGACTCTAATTCCTTGTTCAAATTTTCCAAGTCCTTGTCCTCTAAAACCTTGTTTTGATATTATGATATAGCTACTTCTATAAGATATTTTGAATTGAGAAGGAGGAACATTATAATGAATCTCTTTAAAATTATAGTTTAAGTTTATTTAGAAGGAGCAAAGGGAAAAGTAGATGAAGAAGGAATATATTGTGTAGGGAGATTCTCCTATCTACCATCATGCATTTCCTCTTTGGTAGGTTGGGAAGGAAGATCCTTATCATTTAAGTTCTCATATTTATTTAATGTTATGTGGGTAGATATATCATGCATTAAATTCATAACATCATCTTCTTTATAATTTTTTTGATGATTAAGACACATTCTAGGAGAATAAGGGGGATCTAGAGAGATTCAAACACCAATATTTCGATCTTCCCCCCCTTGCACTAGGGTATGTGTATGATAAGAAGATGATGCCATGTTTCTCTTCAATTTTTTCTCTCCATTAGGGAGATCATTGATAGGAGTATTATCTCTTTCTTCATTCACATTAAATATGCCCTAGGAGAGGTACAAGTGTTAGGTTTTTCATTAACATCTTTAGGATTGTGATCTACAAAAGGTTTTATGCAATCTACATATGTAATACATTTTCCTACAAATAGCACCATAAAACAAAATGCATCATGGATAAAAGCTTTGAGATTTAATTGATTGATAGGAAGCAATTTCGACTTTAAAAAAATGCAATATGTCAAATTGCTATGAATGAAAAGAAGTAATGTGAAGTGAAAGAAACCATTATCCAACACATGATTATGATAAATATAACTGAAAATTAATGTAACCATATGTGAAATGTAAATTAAATCAGATATATTAAGTTCCATTATGAATATCTAAAATCAGATCTGAAAATAAAAGTGACAAATTATGCAACCCAGAAACCAAATTAACCAAAATAAATTAGGGTTTTTGGGAATTTAACCTATAAATTTATGTAATTTGATTAAAATAAGATCTATCTAAGAAAAATTGACAATTAAAATGTTACCAAATCAGATCTGAAACAATTAATCCAAATTAGGAAACTCACAAGTTCAATTTTAGAATTATAAATTAGGGTTTATGATTTTAACCTCTAAATTTATGTAATTCAATTGGAAATTAAACTTGTAAATGTAAATTTGAATTTGAAAATGCATAAACAATAAGATCTGAGAACATAAATTATAAATAAGGGTGTGAGAATTTTGGTTCACCAAAATGTAAAGGGTGAAAATTAGGGTTTCCACCACTAGGGTAATAAAACCACTAATTTTTCTTAGGGACCAATTACATTAGAGAAAGATAGGAATTTGATAGATCTAAACCTAATAGATCTAGATTATGATCAAATTATAGGGTTTTATATTTTCCTCTTATTTCCCTTCAATTGAATTGATTTGAATTTGTTGAAGATGCTAAAGTTAGGGTAAATGTGTAAATTGAAGCAATTATGCATAAACAGTGAGCTACAGTCATCAAATAGAGATATGAACCTAGATCTGAGCAATATGTGAATGTTTGGAATTTTTTTGAGAAGGTTGACCTAAATTATTAGGACTAGAATGACAGTCGCTTTGGTTCATCGAAATTTTCACCTTCCAAAGGGGAAGCTATTTGTATCTACGAATAATGTTGATCCCAAAAATTAGAGCTCCATATAAGGTTTGTACACATAGAAAGAAAGGGGAAATTGTTGGGAATAGGGGTTCTCCTAAGTCAAATTTCCTGGTTTAGGAATTAACCTTCGATGAATAAATAAAAATACTAAAATAAATAATGGAAAGATATACCTCAGATTTGCAATTGTTGATACTGATGCTTTTCTTCTTGAATGTAATCACATATGTTTTATGAAATGGTACGAACATGACAAAACCCTAATCACACACACATGCCTACATATGAATGATGTAATTTTTCTCCAGAATGGTCGAATGAATAATATGCAACCTTGAAGATCTCTGAAAAATGCTTGATGATGAATTCTTTATGGATTCAAGGATGCTCGAGGATAGATAGTTTAAAGTCTTAGATTCAATTAGGTTGATCAATTGTCATTATATATTGGTATCTAGGTAGTTTACTAATTAGGTTGACCTTCAAAGGTCATCCAGGGCTATAGAATTGAATTATCATTCCCATATTAAAATTGGGCCCATCTAAGAGGGACCAGGGTGTGGGTGCCTTGGTCCTTCTTAGAAAGGGACCACAATTAGGCCCTAGGGAGAAGGATACTTCTTTAGGAAGTTCATCAATGGTTGTACATGGCATTAGAACTAGATATTGGGCACAAAATGGACCTGGAGAGGAGATGAAGATGGGACACACTAAAGTAGAGGCACACACATGAGGTATAAATAAGCTTGGTGACAATCTATGACACTACGCATAGTCTTCCAATTTAGATGTAAAGCCTCAAAGGATCCTTATGTTTTATTATCCAAGTTGAACTTCTAAAATAATTTCAGGTTATTCTAACACATGTCTTAATAATTATTGGTCCTCTTTAGAATTTAATCTAATTGAAATGAAGAGTTAACCCTCTCCTTTTTCCATTTCAATACTCACTAGGAATCTTAAATTTAATTTTGAACATTGATATGGTCATGGTTTAGGATGTATACATCAAATTAATGAGACTCACAAGAAATCTATACATCACACTCTTCTAAAACAGGTCTACACATTTCTAATGTCCTCCTTTGTCAACATGCCCTCTCCCACTATCTAATACATCCATGTCTTCCTCTCCTTACTATTCATCTAAACAAGAAGGAATTTTTTCTAGCCTTCTTCAAGGCAAATTGATTACCCTCTCTTGGGAAAAACAAAGGAGAAATTGTTAAAAAATTCTTGAATGTACAAATGTTTGTGTGTATCATCAAATGCATAGAAATTCCACTAATGAATGCCAGCCTTTGGAATGTACTATTCAATAGTTCATCAATTCTAGTATCATTTAAATGATAAGTGACAATGAATGTCACATTTTGTCTTGTCCCTTCTAAGTAACATTTATTTCCTATTGTGTTACTCCTTACTATGTGACATTAGTAGCTGCCCTTTTGGTGGCTCATTGTCATTCATTATGGTATAGTCATGTGAAATAAAAAATTTATAGCAAAGCAATAGCCTAGTTATTTGTGTCTCTATACTAGGGGCAAGAATGGTTTTCAAACACTCCTTCTAAAGGATCCAATTTCCCTTTATTGAGTTGTATCATTTCTAAAGATTTTTCCTTCTTTCATAGAATTGTTTGTCCTTCATGAAGATCTTATCCTTGCTTGGAGGTATGTATATTTTATTAGGACCTCTTTCTTGCTTGAAAGTGTATATATTTTAAATGATCTTACCTCAATGTTGAATGTGTTCAATTTCTTTCATCAAGAATCCCTCTTCTAGCGATCAAGAAGTTGTGAATTCTTCATCTCCTTCTCCTTCTTGGTGTTGAAGACATCATCTTTACTAAATATCTCATCTCTTTTGAGAGGTAGATGTCTTTAAGAGAAGATGTCTTTCCCCCTCATTGATAGTGATGCATCCTTTGTAAGGATCCCTTGATAGTTGTTGCAATATATCTCCTTTACAAGCATCTCTTCCTTGCTTAAAGAATTGTGTCCCTTAATAGATCTTCTTCCTAGCTTGGAATACATGCATATTCATTGAAGATATATCCTTGGTATTGAAGGTTTTTTATCCTTGATATGCATCTCTATCTTCCTTAAGATATCAACATGATAATATCTTGACATCTTAAGGGGGGGCATATATGGCCTCTTCATTTAGTGTGCTTTTTTCATGTTGTAGCACCCATTTTGATATCTCATATCTTGGTGCACATATTAGAACCCATTTTACAATCCCATATTCTAGTGCACACTGCAATGCCTATTTTATAATAATATATTTAAATTATCTAGCAAACAAATATTTTGCCTTGTAATATTCCTTTGTGTCAATCAGCTATTAGAACACACATTGCTAGACTTTTTTGACTCTCTCTTCTCTAAAATGAATCACCCAACATAACATATCTTTTTAACAAGTTCAATCCATGCCTCCCTATCTTTTACATGGATCACAGGTAGCAAAAAATAAATTGGTAGCTAGTGAAATCCATGAAACAATCATGAATAACACAACATAAAACATCTTGTTGGTAGGTGAAATTCATGGTTCAAATTTCCCATGAACCCCTAGCATAGCATATATTGCTAATTCTTGGATCACGGCTTCTTGTCTTATTAATTAGTATATGTCCTTGTTCTTTGTATAATTCCACTTGTTTTCTTTCAATAACATGTTGAGAATGATATTAGACATGATTGAGACATTTTTGACATGAAGGTCTCTTCAACTAGTTGACTTCAAACCCTTTTTTTTTTTTTTTCTTCTGTAGTACCAACATTATTTTCTTTGTGTATATTTGAAGATTTTGTATGGATTGATAAGATCCTATTCTTGGGGGCTCTTTTCTATATCTTGTTTCTAGAGTTATACTTTTGTGCTTATTTTCTAATCTATTTATATCTATTTATGTTGTATATTGTCAATTTCCTAGCATTTTGTGTAATTATTGCATCTTCATTTTAATCAATATAATCATATCCAACCAACATTGAAAAGGGAATAATCATTCACATTGCTTAGATCTCCTAAAGGATTGAAGTTGAGTCTAATTGGTTATTCCCAAATTAAAGAGTTCGGAAATGGTTCCTAGTTTGCATTTTTAGTCTCCATTTTCATATATTTCAATAAGAAAAGATAGAGAGGGAGAGAGGGATATTTAGAGAGAGAGAGAGAGAGAGAGAGAGAGAGAGAGAGAGAGAGAGAGAGAGGGATACATATTGAGAGAGAAGTGATAAAGAGATAGGGCTTCAGATAAAAAATGAGATATATAGAGGACACAATGATAGAGAGAGGGAGAAGAAGAGATACTTGAAGGCAAGGTTCATAGAGAGATATAGATATAGACATAAAGAGAGGAGAGAGAGAGAAAGATAGAAGCATAAAAGAATACACATGCAGATACATATATACACATATATACATGTATACATACATACAAAAATGTATATGTGTGTGTGTGTATGTATGTATATGTATATATATGTATATATATATGTATATATATATATGTATATATATATATATATATGTATGTATGTATGTATATATATGTGTAGTCACATAAATCTGTTCAGTTTAATTAAATGAATATTCTCTATTTATTTGATTAAAAATCCACTAGCCATCAGTTAATTAAATTAATATTTAATTAATTCATCTTCAAACATTCTCCTATTAATTAAATAAATTATTCAATTTATTTTAATTAATTCATTATACCAAAATCACAAAATCAATTAAATGAATAAATCCTATTTATTTCATTTAATCCCCTATTCCTCTTTTAAATAAATTAAATAAAACATTTATTTAAATCATTTATTCCCCCCCCACTTGCATTTTCCTACAAATGCAACTTGCACACATTTATTGAAATAAATTAATTTATTTTAAATAAAAATTCTATTTTCCCTCACCCACCAAACCCACTTGCAAATCTAATCCCCTTCTAGATTCTTCTAGCCCCTTCCTGATTAGCCTAAATCCATTCCCTAATTATTGTCACATTCCTAAGCAACTTGGAGTCACTTCTCAAAGACTTTAAAGTCTTTGAAAAGCATTCAATGCTTTGTGTGTTCAACAATTCAACCTCCAAAGTCTTCCAAAACCACTAATGGCTCTTACATGACCATTAATGGCTCTTACATAACCATTTATGGTTATTTCAACTTGCACTCATGTGTCTCCTCAAGCATTTATTTCATTGACCATGGTTATCCCTTTTGCCTTTGCACAAGAGTTTATCCATTGGATAAAAGCTTTATTCTTTGAATAAAGAATTTATTCACTCAACCCAGCCTTGACCCTAACCCCCAAGTTAACTCCCAGGTCATGTCAAGCATTTAATGCTTATTCCCTCTCCTCTCAACCTATCTCACATTGACACTTGTCATCCTGGGATTGGGTTGAAAGCCCTCACATGGATTGAATATCATTTAATCCTTACCCTTGTTGAGATTACTCAATCTCAACCATCCATTGCTCCATTTTTCCTATAAATAGAGCCCATTTCTTCATAATCCAGATCCTGAAAACTTGCATGCATTTAATCTATAGTGAATTTTAGAGAGCATTTTAGCATAATAAACTCATATAATTGTCATTTTGGTTTAAAACAAATCATCTTAGCATCTATAGCACCTAGTATCAGCTTTTCATTCATATTTAGAGCAAATACTTTAATCTTGAGTCTCCATAAGCATCCATAGTGCAAAAAGTTGTTGAGAGCTACACTATTTTGGAACTTGGAGAGGATAGGAACAAGGAAGGAGAAGCTACCAGCATGGTAGAGAGCATTTGGAGGAGCTTAGGTGCTTTTTGTAGATTCCTTAAGCTTTCTTTTTGCTTAGTAGTGTCTTTCTTGATATGCTTTCTTAGGATAGTTTTTAATTTATGATTTTCTAACATCTAACAATCGACTTCTTTTTGTTTCTTATTTGGTGTTTGTTTATCCTAACCTTGTCCTTTTTGCAGAGCATCAATATATATCTCTGTGTGTGTGTGTGTGTGTGTGTGTGTGATGAAATTAGAGACTAAAATTATTTTTAAACTTATAAAGATTCAACCACATAAAACCCTAGTTCTATAATGAAATCCACCATACAACAATGAAGAAGATAAAAACATACAAAATGGGCAAGTGCACCAAGATGGTGAACAGAAGAGTGGCCACATGCCAAAAAAAATAAAAAATTCATAACCCGTGCGAGTTCTAAAATTTCAAAAATATGCTAGGCTTGGTAAACATTTTTTTTAAATAATTTTTTTAAAAGTTTCTCAAAACCCATACTAACATATTTCTTTTGTGTAGGCCATGAGTTTTTGCCATTTTCAATGCCAAAACCCATGGAACAACAGCAAGGAGAAGCCAAAAAAGCATAGAACCCGCACGGGTTTGCAGCTATTTTTTATTTTCCCAACATCGAGAGCAATTTTCAACAATGACACCCCGTCGAACAGGTAAGATTTGATTTGTTTGATTATTTTTCTTTGCATTTTAATTAAATTAAGGTTTTTTAATTGATTTCAATTTTGTTTTTATAAATTTGATGTCAGATTATTCAAGCAATCCCCAAAAATGAAATAGACAACAAAGACCTCCTCCTGCATAAGCAACAAAAGAAAACTTTGTTAACATTGCACAAGAGCAACAAGAAAACCCTCAAAATCCTAAAAATGATGCTCCTCAACAATGATCACCACCCCGAAACCCTTTACGTCCTCTATTAGGTCATGTAGATGCCACACAAGAGGATCTCATCAATCGCCTTACACAAAACAGTGCCCAAATTTCTATATTGGTGAATAGGTTGAGGACCTCTAGGATTGAGCACCACTCAACCCTTGCCAAAACACTAGAAACAATGGCTAATAGTGCAAATGAGGTATCTAGGGAGGTTACGAAATGGGGTTCATGGAGGGATACATGTTGAACATTTTATGCGGATGGGTTGTCAAATGATCAAGTGAAGAAAAAGGGCATAGGTAAAGCTGACATATGTGCTCTTTTCACTGATCTTGTTACCAATAACAACCTAGAACTAAATATGACTTAGTTTCCTATACATTGGTGTGTTCATGCTAGGTTGAAAGAAGATTTTTGGGATAGGTGGTATATGGTCTTTGACCAACCACCTTGTAATAATTGAGAGGTGCCTCTATATTTTTTGAGAAAGTTGTATTGTGAGTTTATCCTCGGTGAGAAGTTGAATTACTGTGACATCTGACAATTCCAGGGTAGAGGGAGAGGCTCTGCACAGGATATACCTGGGGCCCCATAGGGTGGTAGAACCACAACATAGGAGGCGTATAGCTCCTAAACTCATGGTTCATGTCACTGTCCCTATATCCTTGAAGAAGTCTATGGAATTACAAACTCTTCAGGCAGTTGCATCATTGAATGATGTCATTGTTCAGCATGGCACACAGCTGGTCGGAGCAGAGGATGTAGCAACACCTACAACACCTCCTTGATCAGTAACACCTCCTTCCTCAATGGCACCTCCTTCATCAACAACACCTCATGCATCATTTGGCACGAGCCAACCCATTCAGCATATGTGCCCCACCTACCAGGGTGTATGTTCTGGTTTAGACACTGACGCGGATGTGTGGGACATCTCATTCGTGTACATGTTGCGGGAGTAGATGCCATGCTTCCACTACAGAGGATGTGGCCCTCACCGACGAATTGCTCAATGTGTTGTACCCTCTCTATCAGACACAGGTGCGTTTAATTCTGTTTATGACATGTTATCAATTAAGTGACTAAATCTTATAAAAAGAAATGAATTTTTATTTTTAAAATAATTTAAAGTGACATATAAATAAAATGCATTGCAGGGTGAAATAGGTGGTGGGAGTACACCACATACTGTTTAGTCGACTCCATGATCACGAGTAATTTCACCACCAGAGGTAAAGATTTGTAAATGTGTTAAAAATATAATAATACATTGGATTCAAAATATATTTTGTTAATTATATGTATCATTACTTGATATTTTGTAGGGCTTATCAGTGGCTAAGATGTCCCAACTTGATGATATCACGCTTTCAGCCATTGACTTTGGCCAAGATAGCTATGCGGTACCATTTAGATTTATATATTTTTGACTTAAGTGATATATTAAATACATGCTCTTTTCCCTTATGTTAATTTTTTTCCAATAGTTTACCCCACTTGCCTCAAGGACATCTCGTGTGAGAAATCCATCCTCTAGCACTCCGAGGCAAAAAAAGATATCCTCTCAGACACCCAAACGATAGAAGGTAATTCACTATAATTTAAATTCAATTGTTGAAATGTATTATGATTAAACATGTATATGTAGATATTGATAAATGCACTTAATTTATTTGTTCTATATACTGAAACATATGGGGTTTACAGAATTAATGAATGCACCTGATGTTGATGAGGTTCAACAGAGGGAAGAGGTGATATCTTCATATTCACTTTGGATTGCATTCTTGATTGTTCGAAATAACTAAATCCTTTTATGTCAATATCATATGTTATCATTTTTCATACAGGAAATGGTAATAGCTGCATCAGATTTGACTAGGCCTCCTAAGGTTACAGGAGAACTATACGAGGCTTTGATGTGCATTTTTTCTACATATGTTAAAAATATTTGTTTTATCTAGTTTGTCAACAACTTTGGGTTATTAACTTGTATGATTGTATTTAAAATATTACAGGCCCCTTCTAAACTTCCTATTATTATTCTACCATTCCATTTCAATAGAAGTCCTACACATATATTATGGGATCCAACACGACCAATGAAAAAGGTATGTCTGTCTTAGATCAACTCCTTTTCACTAAGTGCACAACAGAGTTGAAACCGTCTAGTTAACTCATTTTGGATCACTTACTGTGGATATAGGAAATGGTCGTAACTAATTCATCTATGACTTTGCCTCCTACGACCACAACACATCCATCTGAGGCTCTGGTATGCTTTAGTTTTTTAGTCTATTCATTTTTAGTTATTATGTGTTATTTGACATATATGTCATTAACATGTATTAATGTTGTTTTACCAGTCACAGCCTCCTTTAGGACATCCCACAGATCCTCAGCCTCACCGAATTGTAGAAGGCAGAGATGAGGTAATGAACATTTCAACTTCAAATAATTAGGGTTCAGTATTTAGTTATTTTGATGTTATATTGAGAAAATATATCTGATTTGACATTTGAATTGTCATTGTGTAGCCACCTGCAGAGCCACGTACTGCTTCGAAGACGCTCGATTTTGATGATCCGCCATAGTCATAGATACCGATAGAGACATATAGTTATAGTTGTGGTCATTGAAGGACCAATTTTTTTATATATTCAACATTTGTATATGTATATATCAACTTTGACAGACATGGCACATGCCACATTTTTGTAACTATTATTGATTTGGCATCTATGCCATTTTTTGATATATGTACACGATTATTGTTCATTTTGATATATGAAACTTGATATTTGATCCAATTTGTTCATTGATATATATGAAAAATGATATTCCTGAAACATAGTTATTTGCTATTGAAATGTTATCAAATTTGTTCATTGTGTATATGTCTTGAAATGTGATCCAATTTGTTCATTACTTGTAACTCATATGGCGTATACTTATAAACTATCTATTGCTCGTATTGTGTATACCCAAGTATTGATACCCGTAATGTTGATATTGTGTATTTTGATTGAGTGAATTTGCTTTGAGTCCTTCGTGCATGAAGAGATTGGAGTGAAGTTATTATTTCATAAACTCATGCTTATGGAGTGAAGTTCATCATTTCAAGAACCAATTAAGACAAGATTTGAGCACACAAAGCAGATTTGAAATTTATCTAAGGATGAGTCAGCTTAGGTAAGGTTTTCATTTAAATTTTATTCCATAATAAGTCGGCCTTAGGGTAGGAGACACACATATTCATCCAAATCACCTATAAAAGAAGAGTTGAAGCATTTATGGATGATCCGTGTGAACCAATGGGGTCATGTTGTTGCTGCCTAAAAAATTCTATCTCGGTTTCGGGCAACTTGATTCTATTTTCTTGTGGTGAGATTTTTTCTGTTGCATCAAAAACCGTAAAAAATTGTCAGTGAGAGGTGGCAAAATAGTGCATCTTTCATTCGGCTTGTCGTGGGAATGAACTGTCAGTGCGAGCACATCTAGATGGCCGGGTTTACACTAGGTGTGCCCTTGTCTCGATCCCCAAGATGTCCAATCATTACGAGCCACCTTGTAGCGACATTTTCCCTTAAGCACTTAAAGTGGAAAAAATGACCAAACTTTGACATCACGTAACTCGAAGACTGTGGCACTTATGGATGATCTATGCGGACCTATGGGGTTTTTTTGTCACTTCTGAAAAAATCCTCTCTCAGTTTCAGGCAATTCGATTCCATTTTCTTGTGGTGAGATTTTTTCTGTCACATCAAAAACTGTCAAAAATTGTTAGTGAGAGGTGGCAAAATAGTGCATATTTCATTCTGCTTGTCGTGGGAATGAACCACCAGTGCGAGAGAATCTAGGTGGTCAGGTTTATGCTAGTTGTACCCTTTTATCGCTCCAAAGGTGTCCGATCATTACGAGCCACCTCGTAGCGACGTTTTCCCTTGAGCGCTCAAGGTGGAAAAAAGGTCAAACTTTGACGTAGCATAACTCAGAGACTGTGGCACTTATGAAAGATCTGTTTGAGCCTATGGGGTCGTGTTGTTGCTTCCTAAAAAATCCTATGTTGGTTTTGGGCAACTTGATTCCGTTTTCTTGTGGTGAGATTTTTTCTGTCGCATCAAAACTATCAAAAACCACCAGTGAGAGGTGGCAAAATAGTGCATCTTTCATTCTGCTTTTCTGTCATGTCCCCTTTCTAGAGTGGACATCAGAGATAGAGGAGTTGGCCTATCATTGGAGTCTCGTAGGCTAGCAGAGGTTGATTGGGACTCATTCAGTGCATATAGTGATTGGATTTTGGCTTTACAGGCAGTTTGGAGCCAGTTTGGAGCAGTTCCTAGATTTTAGGGGGTATCCCTAAATTTTAGGAGGTCGTGATAGTTTCCAGTCATGAGGTTATTCATGACCTTTTAGATGGTTTTAGTTTCAGGAGATTTGGGTGTGTTTCCTAGTTTCTAGGAGCATCCCTAGATTTTAGGGATGAAACTGCTAGTTGATCCATGATTTCTGACTTCAGTCACAAACAGGTGGCAGGTTCCGTTTCAGGCTTTTGGAGTCATTTGAGCCTTCTACAGCTATTTGGGATATATTTTTAATATATTTAAATATTTCCTAAGTTAGTGTTTAATTATTTAAATAAGGCTATGTTTATAGCCATTTTGGAGTAATAAAGGGTTTTTGGCCTTATCTGGATGCGTATCCCTTGGTGTAATAGCTCATTGGAAAGGTCTTGGACTTTTCTAAATATTTCTCTTTTGACTCAGATCCTTTCGGTGAACGGATTTCTTTATATTTGAAAAAAGGTCATTTTCTATGCACTTGACAACTTAAAATGAGAAATATAACATTTTAACCCTAAACGCCCCATTGAGTCACTTTTAGAGTTCGAGCTAAGTGGGAAGGTGTTATAAGGAAGTTGAGACCTAATTCCTATTATCTTTTACACATTTTACATCTTGGATTTGAGATTTGGCTCTGGAAGAGCTTGTCAGCTTCTGGGACGCCAACCCCAATGCCTTGCCTGTTTGGGACATAGCCCCCAATACAATGGTCTGGATTTGTTTATAGCTATTAGCATCTTGGAGATTGTATGACATTCTTTCTGGAGGTTCAGTGATTCTGACAAAGTTCAGCATGGGGTTTGTGGTTTCTAACTAGTTGGGTGTACTTGGCAGCCATACGGCTGTACCTGGTAGCCACTTTCCTTCCCATGTGTAGCACTTGGAGGGCTGGAATCTTGCCACAACATCATTCCTGGTTATGTTACTCTTTCAGCATCCAGGTTGGAATTATTCCTAATCGTAATCTTCCTGAAATTATTGGAAATCTTCATCTGGTCAAATATTTGATTTTATATTCAGAAATCTGCCTTGAATCGAATTTGTTTTGGCTATATATGAACTTCATTTTTAGTACTTTGTTCATGTACTTGTACTTCATTATTTACTTGTTGAAAAATTATCAAAATACAAAAATAATTCAACCCTTCTGCAACTTCTGTCTATTTCTGAAAAAAATATTAATAAGCAGGAAAAATCAATTTAAATAAATAAAAATTACATCAGATTGGTAAAAGAGATCCATCAAGGATCTTTCAGTGGTATCAGAGCTTTGATCTTGCCAGCCTGTTGGGTGAAGATCAAGAGTTCTAATTCAGATTTGAGTTTAGTTTGGTTGAAAATCAAATTGGACATCATGACAGGGTTGTTTAGAAATAAACAAGCAAGGAAAGAATTTGAACAAACACCTTCAAGGAGTTCCAGACAGTCTAAGGGTACAACTCCTTCAACAAGTACAAGGAGAAGGTCTCTTGCCAAGAAATTCAATGATACAGTTATGAACAACTATGATAAGTATTTCTCTCTTCCTAAAAAGATACGTGACCACCTTTCCTTCACACAATTCATGGGTGTGCCAATTGAAGATGACTTGATGTTTTCAAGTCCACGTCATCAACCAAGAACAAAACAAGAGTCAATTGAGAGCAAGGGAAGCAAAGGAAGAGAAGCAGATATGATGTTTACCAATGAGATTGGTAGGAAACTATTTGAAGATTTTGAGAGACATGTAGATCCAATTGGTGCCTCTTTGGTTGGTTACAACGCTGTCCCATCATTTTTGGTGGAAGATGTGAAGGAAGAGTTTGTAACTTCGAGCAATACACAAGACATTCATGAGAGGTTTGATGAGTTTTCAGATTGCCCAAAGATTGATTTTGAATCAGCAATTGATGAAGAACATGAGGTTGAAATGGACAGCGTAAGTTTGGATTCATTTGTCACACTACTTCCTCTTCTCAATTGGGAAGACCATGAGGAAAGTCAAAATTTAATGGTGTGTAGTGAATCCAAAGATTTGTCACCATGGTATGATCATAATTTTGAAGTCCATAACAGCAGTGACGTAATTTCTCTTACTCAAGATATGACAGCCTTTGGTCATGAAGAGAATAAAGATTTGCATTCTACATTTGCAGGTGCTTATGGTACAAGCATGGGTTATGCTGATGCAAATAATACAACTCACCATAAGTCTGATTTTGTGTACTTTGGGGCAGCTGGTATAAAACATTTCCAAAAGTTGAACGAAGATTGGTTACATAGAGCTGCCCAAGCAAGACACCACCTCCAAAGAGTCAAAGAGCCTCACAATCAGTTAGATGACGCAAGGATACAAAGAGAATCATCCATTAGATCTTTATTTCTTCCAAAGGAAGAAAATGACAACAAAGATATATTGAATGGAAATAGAAATCGGTTTGATTTTCTGAGTTTGATCAGCAATTCTCCTTCATCTAATGAGTCAAATTTGAAACCTTGCATTGAGAACATTCAAGTTGGGAAGACTAGGTGTGAAGTTTATGAGTTGTTAGGTGGAATTCATAGTGGACCAGCCACTAAAGGTTTATCCATGTTGCAGAACAAAAACATCTACTATTCATTTGTGGACTTGTCACCTCTTTCATATGATAGGGCAGCGATGTACTTATTAATTGGTGACTCAGTTTTCTTAGATGTGACAGTGGGCTATGAAGATCAACGTGTAAGAGACTATATTTGGTGCATGGCTAAACAATATATTTATTTGGCATCCTCCAATGAAGACATACTAACTTGTGGAGAAATTGGGCAAGTTGCAGCCGCTGATCAAAGGTTTTGGAGAGGTTTCCATCACACTTTGCTTGTTGGAAATTGTCTTATTGATGGGTCCATTTCAACATTGAAGATTGGTGGTATTTATGGTTTCACAGTGGCTATAGAGAGACATGGTATCGAGGATGCCTCTTACTATCATTGTCTCTTCATGACAGATGGATGTGGATTTAGTTTTATTTGGGATCCAGGTGTTGATTCATTTGATATAGCATCTTATAGGGATTATAGTATGTTGCTCCAGATATTAAGATTATATGGCACTTATATTAGAGGAGAGCTGTAGGAGCAGTTTATGTCCTACAGGTGGTTTGTGTGGGATCATGGTATAGACATGTGTAGTATCTTTCTTTCATGGATCCTACATGGGTTGCTTCACTTCAGATGTATAGATGTAGTCGTGGGTGTACAGTGGTTGTTGACACTTGGACGGTATGTTCAGAATATCATGAGGATGGAGCTGGAGTTTACCCACTATCCATCTCAGTTTATCGAGCAGAGTGGGACGACAGTTGATCCATAGGTTGATTGTCATCAGATAGCTAGCGTGGATGAGTTATGTGATGTTACTCCTAGTGAGTACTTTGAGCCAATTGATGTGGCAATTTCACCTGATTCTCTAGACAGGGTGATTGTTTCATTGCTGGTTGGTGATTACATATTTTTAGATGCCAGCCTGGACAGTGATGATTTTAGTCAGTATTATATATTGTCTAGTGACTTGGCAATAGATCTTCCCGCACATCAGCAGCAATATGTGGCAGTTGTGTGTCACTTGTGTCAGATGGGGTTAGATCACAGAGGGTCTTCCATGGATTGGCATTCATTGGATATTATGACGGATGTTATGCATGTTGGTGATCAGAGACACACTAGTGGTCTTGGCATTTATGGATATTTGATCTATGGAGATGATATAGTTTTCCATTGCTCACTTGAGGTATTCAGTGGGAGCTATGCTTCGCTCTAGGACCCAGGCAGTGTTGATTTGACAACACAGGTGCTTCAACGTTTTGAGGAGCCATTCCAGACCGGGGTATTGCATGTTGTTTATATCAGAGATGAGTAGTAGTTACATGCAATGATTTGTTTACGTCTTATTTGGGATGGTGGAGGATTGGTGTTTCAGTTGCTTGTGGGCAAGCAACTCCAAGAGGGGAGGCTTGTCATGTCCCCTTTCTAGAGTGGACATCAGAGATGAAGGAGTTGGCCTATCATTGGAGTCTCGTAGGCTAGCAGAGGTTGATTGGGACTCATTCAGTGCATATAGTGATTGGATTTTGGCTTTATAGGCAGTTTGGAGCCAGTTTGGAGCAGTTCCTAGATTTTAGGGGGTATCCTTAAATTTTAGGAGGTTGTGACAGTTGCCAGTCGTGAGGTTATTCATGACCTTTTAGATGGTTTCAGTTTCAGGAGATTTGGGTGTGTTTCCTAGTTTCTAGGAGCATCCCTAGATTTTAGGGATGAGACTGCTAGTTGATCCATGATTTCCGACTTCAGTCACAGACAAGTGGTAGGTTCCGTTTCAAGCTTTTGGAGTCATTTGAGCCTTCTACAGCTATTTGGGATATATTTTTAGTATATTTAAATATTTCCTAAGTTAGCGTTTAATTATTTAAATAAGGCTATGTTTATAGCCATTTTGGAGTAATAAGGGGTTTTTGGCCTCATCTGGATGTGTATCCCTTGGTGTAATAGCTCGTTGGAAAGGTCTTGGACTTTTCTAAATATTTCTCTTTTGACTCAGATCCTTTTGGTGAACAGATTTCTTTATATTTGAAAAAGGGTCATTTTCTATGCACTTGACAACTTAAAATGAGAAATATAACATTTTAAACCTAAACGCCCCATTGAGTCACTTTTAGGGTTCGAGCTAAGTGGGAAGGTGTTATAAGGAAGTTGAGACCTAATTCCTATTATCTTTTACACATTTTACATCTTGGATTTGAGATTTGGCTCTGGAAGAGCTTTTCAACATCTAGGACGCCAACCCCAATGCCTTGCCTGTTTGGGACGTAGCCCCCAATACAGTGGTTTGGATTTGTTTGTAGCTATTAGAATCTTGGAGATTGTACGATATTATTTCTGGAGGTTCAGCGATTCTGACAGAGTTCAGCATGGGGTTTGGGGTTTCTAACCTGTTGGGTGTACTTGGCAGTCGTACGGCTGTACCTGGCAGCCACTTTCCTTCCCACGTGCAGCACTTTGAGGGATGGAATCTTTCCACAGCTTCATTCCTTGTTATGTTACTCTTTCAGCATCTAGGTTGGAATTATTCCTGATCGTAATCTTCCTGAAATTATTGGAAATCTTCATCTAATCAAATATTTGATTTTATATTTAGAAATTTGCCTTGAATCAAATTTGTTTTGGCTATATATGAACTTCATTTTCAGTACTTTGTTCATGTACTTGTAATTCATTATTTACTTGTTGAAAAATTATCAAAATACAAAAAGAATTCAACCCTTCTGCAACTTCTGTCTATTTCTAAAAGAAAATATTAATAAGCAGGAAAAAGCAATTTAAATAAATAAAAATTATAGTAGATTGGTAAAAGAGATCCATCAGGGATCTTTCATTTTCGTGGGAATGAACCATTAGCATGAGTACATCCAGGTGGTCAGGTTTACACTAGGTGTTCCCTTGTCTCACTCCCCAAGACGTCTAATCGTTATGAGCCACCTAGTAGCGACGTTTTCCCTTGAGGGCTCAAAGTGGAAAAAATGATCAAACTTTGACGTCCCGTAACTCAGAGACCGTGACACTTATGGATGATCCATTTGAACCTATGAGGTCATTTTGTCTCTTCCTAGAAAATCCTATCTCGGTTTCAAGCAAATCGATTCTGTTTTCTTGTGGTGAGATTTTTTCTGTCGCATAAAAAACCATCAAAAACCATCAATGAGAGGTGGCAAAATAGTACATCTTTCATTCTGCTTGTCATGGGAATGAACCGTCAGCGCGAGCACATCTAGGTGGTTGGGTTTATGCTAGGTGTGCCCTTGTCTCTCTCCCAAAGATGTCTGATCGTTACGAGCCACCTCGTAGCAACGTTTTCCCTTGAGAGCTCAAAGTAGAAAAAATGGTCAAACTTTGACATCCCGTAACTCGAAGACTGTGGCACTTATGGATGATCCATTTTAACCTATGGGGTCATGTTGTTTCTTCCTAAGCAATCCTATCTTGGTTTTAGGCAACTCGATTCCATTTTTTGTGGTGAGATTTTTTCTGTCGCATCAAAAACTATCAAAAATAGTCAATGAGAGGTGGCAAAATAGTGCATCTTTCATTCTTCTTGTAATGGGAACAAACCGTTAGCGTGAGTGCATCCAGGTGGCTGGGTTTATGCTAGGTGTTCCCTTGTCTTTCTCCCCAAGACGTTTGATTGTTATGAGCCACCTCGTAGCGACGTTTTCCCTTGAGCGCTCAAAGTGGAAAAAATGGTCAAACTTTGACGTAGCATAACTCGGAGACCATGGCACTTATGGATGATCCATTTGAACCTATGTGGTCATGTTGTCTCTACCTAAAAAATCCTATCTCGGATTCAGACTATTCCTACTAGCCCTTAAAATCAGGTAATTCAATAATAACTCAAAACTTTCCCAAACACTTGGAAAAAAAAATTCATATTCAGATACCCATTTGCAAGTTATTTAACATATGTCAGAATCAAACTCAGTTATTTATAATCAAATGGTACAAGTTTATTACAAATATATTTATAATCAAATGGTACAAATTTGGGCTCTCAAAATTTGCAAATCAGCCCCATGGACACTTTCATATATAAAATTTGGCATCTTATATAAACGATCAAGCTCATTACTATTTATATTTACAAAATTTTGCATCTAAATATGTAAATTACAACTCATTGTTGTTTTTTAATACAAAACTTAGCATCTAGATATGCACATTACAACTCATTTATATAAAATTTAGCATCTAGATATGTACATTACAACTCATTGATGTTTTTATATACAAAATTTGGCATCTACATATGCACATTACAACTCATATGTATATTACAGCTCATATGCATGTAGATCACATCCAAAAAAGTGAAGTTACAATGTTTCGCAAAAGATATATACAAAATTGTCAAAATTATTGTACCATATTGTAGAATTATTCTTCTAGATGGTCCAAAATCAATCAAGTGAACCTTCTGGATCAGCTCTAACTCTTAGTGTCTCAAGTATTGCCTCGTGGTCTGATTCACGAACTTTCTACAAATCCTTGTTAAGAGGTCTACCATGATATTTAATCAACTGAATATTTGTTGCAACAAGAAGGTTTGAGTAATGAAGAATATGCCTATGTGTCTCAAAGTCCTCAAACAACCAGGCATTAGAATTTTTGATAGGGTACTTGCATTTTATAGAAGGATAATTCCATAATCAATACAACAACTGCTAAATAAATGAGTTTAAGAGGTCTCAATACAACTCGACACAACAACGGTACCTTCTAAACCATGTCCCTGTCACAACAACGGATCCTATTGGGTACTTAATACCCTCTCCATCAACCACTGTAGAAGTCAATTTCTTTTTGGTCTCAATACAACGACACAAAAAGTAATATGTTCCTTCTTCGTTGTTCTCATCCGCAATAACTACATATACATGACCTGCATTTAATGGAAGGATATAATTTAATACCAAAATCAACATAAGTTAATACTAATAAATTAAGCTTAAAATTGTAGCAAATTGCAACCCTGTACCTGGTTCAACTATGTTTGATACATGGTTAAAATCCACAGGTGCTTCAATCTGGTTCATTTGTAGTGGTCTAGGAAGTTGATATGTATCTAGGGTTTGCAAAGGTCTACAAGACCATTGGTCAACCCACTCTTTTGATTCACATTCATCCCACAAAAAATGCATACACGAAGAGAAAAAGCATGCAATATGTCTAGTATAAATAACTAGTGATGTTGAATTTGAACTTCTAAATGAATGCATGTCACTTGATCCAGTAAGTGTACAAAAATCTAGATAGTTTTCAATGTTGGATTCACTTATTAACCAAAAATATCTAGAAAACATAGACTTACCTGCATTACCTGGTCCCATCGTAGATCTACACCATTTCACAATTATTTTTGCATCTATTAACATTGCACCACCTTCGTACTTCAATTCCTCTTTGGTAAGAGCTCTTTTCACACATGCTCCCACACCATCATGCTCTCCCTTTCCATGCCCTGCCTCAATGAAATTCCAAAAATATTGCACACCACTTGTCACATGCATCCTAGTCAACCAATAGAACATCCTTGCATTCTTGAATTGTGCGGTGCAATTGTCCGACCATATTAAGTGTTGGTTGTATATTATATCTCTTTCCCTTAAACTATCATAGAAGACTGTAAAACATCCTTGCACAAACTCTGAGGAATGAATACGATCATCGCGGATATAGAAGTGATATTCTCTTATAACCTTTCTGTCCTCCTCGGTGCTATCATGTGCATGCATGAATGCTATGTGTACAAAAATTGTAACTTGTGTAGAGCAATAATACATAGATTGTACTTCATTTTGTGGCTCTAGTGTATAATTCTTAGAAAAATCAATGATAGAGATAATAGTGCCAAGGGGGAAAGTGTCCTTACACAACTTGAATTGCTCATCTAACCACCTAGCTCTATGTGTGTGACCTATGTACTCATATACTAGTTTCTCTTGAAACATCTTCATAAAATAAGCTATGCATATATCCCTTTTCACTAACTCACACCTCTTTAATTCTTTTCCATCTTTAACACCATATGTGACTGACTTATATTTTCCAATAGAAACTAGTTCCTTACCAATTTCATGTGTGTTATCCAGATGTAGGCATCTATGCAACTGTTGCAAACTGCCACATGTAGGACAAAAACCTCTCAAACACATCATCTTATAGTAAATGCACTAGTCATCTTGTCTACATAGTACACTTGAAATAAATTCTCTCGATGACTTAGGAGGTGCTTGTAGACAACATTCTTGCAAAACATCATTAGTGTTCATAGTACAATAGATATAGCGATAAATATCATAATGCATGGAAAATTCAACATGGACCCTACAACATGATGTAGTACGTGCATGATTAATCTTAACATAAAATGGTTTTGTCATCTCAAAAAAACTTTAACTAATTTTAATCTGAGGAAAGCTTTGAAGAAACCTTTCATAAAATTGTGTTTGAGTTGTATCTAAATAGTGTTTTGGATGTCGCTCACGATTACTAATTCCAATTCGCCTTGTACCAATATTTCTCAATTAACATTCTTAGTGCATCAACAACAACCTTGTCCTTGTGTGGGAGCCTACCCGAGAATGCCCAAAGAGAATTATTGTTAGGATCCTTGATTTTCTCTCACCTCTCTAAGGCATAGTGTAATGAGGTTATACTTATCCTTAATGACTTGCTTGTTTTTCTTATTAAGCGATATTTTTTCATTTCCTTTCCCATTATGGTTGATTTGAGGACACGATGAGTAACATTAGTATCTTTAGTGCGTGATTTTGAACCATTGGCTTGGTATGCATCAAAAAGATTTCTCACAATGGTTCTTACACTATTATTTTCGGATGTTCTTAACCCCAAAATTTTTATTGTCTCTCTAAATTTCAGATTTTTAATCATTTCAACAACTAATTGGCATCTTCCACTTTGATTTAAGTTTTCAAAATAGTTATTCCAAATTATTCTAACCGTTCTTCTACAAGTTCTTTCAGAAATTTTATCATGCATTGGCTTCACAATATTTTCATCAATATCTATTAGGAACTTTGGTTTTCTATGAATTATTCTAAGAGGTGTTAAGATTGGTGCATGATCTTCATTTTGATCACATCAAATTCAAATGGTATATCTTCTTCAATTTCATTAACATGTGCATTCACCAAATCATTTTCAAATGGTGTATGTTCATTGCATTCATTAGGTGCATTCATCATATGTATTTGAATTGGTGTATGTTGATCATTTTGATTTGGTGCATTAATCATATCAATTTAACTTGTTGAATGTTTATCACTTTCATTAGGTGCATTAGATGACGTACCTTCATGTAACCTCTTCATATGCTCCCTTTGTCTTTCCTTTTCTACCTCTCTTTGTTCATGTGTTCCTCTCTTATTCTTTCCCATTGTCCTACACATAACATCATGATGGCAATCCACAATCAAATAGAAAAAAACAACAAATGATCATCATTTTGTCATAATCTAAAGTAACAATAATAAAATAACTTCAAAAAAAACCAAAATACAAGACAAATAAATCATGATCAAAGCAAAAAAACAACAAATGATCATGATTTTGTTATTATCTAAAGTAACAATTATAAAATTACTTCAAAATCAATCGTTCCAAAGTAAAAGTGACAAAAGAATATGAAAACTTGACTGTTACTATCCCAGAAAATGATGTGCAAAAGCAGTGAGGGCCTTCAAACAACTTGCAATGCTGGTTTTAAGGCCGTTGGGACTAAAATATATAAATATTTTCCCATAAACCCGTATGGGTTATGGAAACCTTATATGTCAACATTCACAATTTCTCTAACCCATACAGGTTATGTAGAACTAGAAGTTTTGGCCTTAGTTCTACATAACCTGTACGAGCTATGTAGAACTAGGAAAAGGAGAGGGGGAGAGGGAGAGAGGGAGGGAGAGGGAGAGAGAGAGATTGGGAAAAGGAGAGGGGGAGAGGGAGAGGGAGAGAGAAGGAAACTGGGGAAAGGAGAGGGGAGAGTGAGAGAAAGCAAGATTGGGAAAGGAGAGGGGGAGAGGGAGAGAAGAGGGAGATTGGGAAAAGGAGAGAGAGAGAGAGAGAGAGAGAGAGAGAGAGAGAGAGAGAGAGAGAGAGAGAGAGAGAGAGAGAGAGAGAGAGAGAGAGAGAGAGAGAATAGGAAGAGAGGGAGATTGGGAAAAGGAGAAGGAGAGAGGGAGAGAAGGAGAGGGGAGAGGGAGAGAGAGGGAGACTGGGAAAAGGAGAGGGGGAGAGGGAGAGAG